>NW_020897764.1:2589651-2645488 GCF_003984885.1 Neopelma chrysocephalum
CGGCGGGAGCGCGGAACGGCGGGAGCGCGGAACGGCGGGAGCGCGGAACGGCGGGAGCGCGGAACGGCGGGAGCGCGGAACGGCGGGAGCGCGGAACGGCGGGAGCGCGGAACGGCGGGAGCGCGGAACGGCGGGAGCGCGGAACGGCGGGAGCGCGGAACGGCGGGAGCGCGGAACGGCGGGAGCGCGGAACGGCGGGAGCGCGGAACGGCGGGAGCGCGGAACGGCGGGAGCGCGGAACGGCGGGAGCGCGGAACGGCGGGAGCTGCTCCATCCGCACCCCCCGTCCCTCTGGGAACACACGGGACCCCCCAAAAGTGTGGCTGTACCTGGGGGGGTGTATGTGTGTACCCCCGAGCAGCCCCCCTGGCCCACACAAGGGTTTGTGGGGCAGGATGATAACGTCCACCTCCACACACACACGGCACTCCCCAAAAAGTGTGGCTGTACCGGGGAGGGAAGCACCCCATTGTCCCATTGTGAGATTCACCCTGACCGACACAAGGATCTGTGTGTGGTGGGGAGCGCTGCAACCCTCGCGGTGCGAGTGGGGAACGGCAGGAGCTGCTCCATCCACCCCACACCCCCCAGGCAACCCCCAAAAAGTGTGGCTGTACCTGGGCAGGGGCACCACATTGTCCCTGAGCACTCCCCCCAGCCCTCGCAAGGGTTTACGTGTAGTGGGGAGCACTGCAACCCTTGAGGTGTGTGTGGGGCAGGGTGGTACCTGTTTCCCTCCCATCCCAGGTGACACATGGCACCCCCACAAATGTAGCTCTACCGAGGGGAGGGGGTGCACCCCACTGTCCCTGAGCACCCACCCCCCCACACAGCCCACATCAGGGCTTGCATTGTGTCTCTCTGTGGTGTGAATGGGGCAGGGTGATACCTGCTCCATTCCCCTCCCAGGGGACACACGGCACCCCAAAAGTGTGGCTGTACCTGGGCAGGGGCAGCCCGCTGCCCCTGAGCATCCCCCCGGGCCGCACAGGGGCTTGTGCGTGTCGTGGGGAGCGCTGCAACCCTCGTGGTGAGAGCGGGGAATGGCAGGAGCTGCTCCACTCACACACACCACACCCCCACGGCACCCCAAAAGTGTGGCTGTACCTGGGCAGGGGCAGCCCGCTGCCCCTGAGCATCCCCTCGGCCCACACAAGTGTCTGTGTGCGGTGGGGAGCACTGCAACCCTTGTGGTGTGTGTTGGGCAGGGTGGTACCTGTTTCCCTCCCACTCAGGTGACACGTGGCACCCCCACAAGTGTCACTGTACCCGGGGAGACACACACACAAACACACTCCTCACTGCCCCTGAGCACCTCTCCAGTCATACCAGGGCTCGTGTTTTGCTCCTGTATGTGTGTGGGGCAGGGTGGTATCTGTTCCCCCCTCCTTTAGGTGACAGGGCACCCCCACAGCTGTACCCAAGGCGGGGGGGGGCACCTCACTTAGTAGCCACCCCTGGTCCACACCTGGGCTCCAGTGTTGCCCCACTGCAGGGTGCGTGGGGCAGGGTGGTATCTGTTCCCCCCTCCTTCAGGTGACACATGGCACCCCCAAAAGTGTACCTGTCCCTGGGGGCGGTGTGCCCCACTGTCCCTGAGCACCCCTCTGCCCCCATATGTGTGTGGGGAAGAGTGGTACCTGTTCCCCCCCCCCTTTCAGGTGACACATGTCACCCCCACAAGTGTAGCTGTACCTGGGTGGTGGCACTCCACTGTCCCAGAGCAGCCCCCCCACCCCCGGTCCACACCTGGGCTCCAGTTGTGCTACCCCGTGGTGCGCGTGGGGCAGGGCCGTACCTGTCATCCCTCCCCCCCAGGTGACATATGGCACCCCCACAAGTGTACCTGTCCCCGAGGTGAGGGGCACCCCAGTGTCCCTGAACACCCCGTTGGCCCCAAACCAGGGCTCACATTGTGCTTCCCTGCGATGTGGGTGGGGCAGGGTGATACCTGCTCCATCCCCCACCCCCCCTCAGGGGACGCATGGCACCTCCAAAGTGTAGCTGTACCCGAGATGGGGGCACCCCACTGCCTCTGAGCACCCTCCCCAGCCCGCAGATGGGTTTACGTGTGATGGGGAGCCCTGCACACCCCTGAGTCGTGTGTGGGGCAGGGCGGTACCTGTCCCCCCCTCCTTCAGGGTGACACATAGCACCCCCAGAAGTGTAGCTGTCCCTGGGGGGGGGGGGGGACCCCCTTTTGCCCCTGAGCCCCCCTCCCATGTGCCACCAACCTCCCCCAGGCCACCTGGGCACGGTGTCCCCTTGTTCCAGAGCCAGGTCCCCATCACGTGTCCGTGGCTCTGGGGCAGGGACGCGCTGGGGGCCGAGGGGATTCACGGGGGGGCTGAGGGGGGTGATGTTATTTTTTCAATCAGCTGCAGCGTTTGAGCTCCAAAGGCTTTGTAGCTTTTGGGTTCGGCCGTGTTTTGCTTTCGGCTGATCCACGGTCTTCCCTCGCTGCCCGGGGGCTGTGCCGGGTGGGCAGCGCCCGCTGCCCGACCCTCAGGGAGGCTTTAGGGCAGCAGGCAGGAGGCCAAGTCCTGCTCTTCCCCCCGTGTGGTGGGTCTTCCCCGGGAGCCAGGCCAATCCCATGTCAGGCAGAGGAGCTGTGAGGAGCACGGTGCCACAGGGGAACTTCCCATCCCTGGGAGTTAAAGCCCTCCAAGGGGGGAGAATCCAAACACCGGTTACACAAAACAAAATTTAAGACCGATTTTTAAAAAATACATTCCCCACTGCTTCCCTCTTGCTCCCTATCTCCCCTTCCCCCCCTCCCACCTCCTGGAGCCCGGAGCGTCGCCACTGATGTGATGTTGGTGTAATTGGAGTATTCCAGCTGCTATTTTGTACCTGTCTGTTTATTTGAGAGACAGCCTCAACCTCCTAATGAACGCGCCTGAATATTTATCTGCTGCTGCTGAATGGTGCATTTGTGTTTCAAATGCTTAACTGTTATTTTTGTTTAGCTGCAAATTGCTGTTTTTATTTCGCTGGCAGTACCTGCTTGGAAATTGCTCTAGCACGAGGTTAATGCCAGGCTTTTTTCTATTCCTGATTATTTTTTTGTTAATTAATCCAGTGCTGATAAAAGTGTAAGGACTCTGCAGCCCCCTCCTAGCTTGTTGTGGAGCTAAGATGTGAAGATTGTGGAATCGGCCTCAGAAGAAACTGGCTCATGTGGAGGAATGAGGAATCCCAAGCAGCTGAGATGGTAGAGGAAACACAGGCAGAATCCTCAGAGATGGGAAACCCCAGTGACCAGGAGCAGCTCCATTCTACTGTGCTGTACCTGGAGCTGTATCAGCTAGCAGCTCTTTTCCAAAATCTCTTTTTTTTCCCCCACTCCTAGAAGATTTCCTCAGTGGCAGAGCACAATTGGTCCCCAGGGCAGCACCCTGCAGGCCTCCATCAGGAGGGTGGAGAGGGGCCAGACTGGTGCCTTGAGCCTTTTTCCCTGCATAAAATTCTGACTTGCACACGCTGCTGGCCCCAGCATTGTCTCTCCTTGAAAACAAAACATGCCTGGGACCAGTTCCCAGTGCTATCACCAGCTGATATGGGACACCCTCAACACAAGGGCCAGAACAACCTTCTCCCTGCCCATTCCCAACTAACTGTGGGTGCAGCTCCTCTCCCAAAGGACTTTAAAAAGCATCTGGTCTGGGCTTGCACAAGGATCTGACTGCACAGACAACTCAAACTTTCGAAGTTGTGTTGTTTCTTTTTTAGATAAAGGAACAAAGCAACAAAAGAAGAAAAAATGGAAGAAAAAGTAGGGTGGACACATTTCTGGAACAAGGTTAGAGGTGGGTGGGTAGGGAGTGCACAAGGAAATCCTGACTGCCCCTTTGCAATGGTGCTGCTGGAGACTGAGAGCGTGATTTGGAATCCTCAGACCCAGCGCACACTGCTGGATCCTTGTGAGGTTGTGTGGGATGGGAGGAAAATTAGGCAGGATTTTGCACCAAAACGTAGTGGTAAATGAGAGATTGGGAGCAAACTGGGCCCCCAGAACTGGGTCACACCTGGGGTTGGCTGGACCCCATCTCCAAGCCATTTTCAGTGGGAAGGGCTAAATACTTCTGGGAATCATCAAGAGACTAGTATCAGAGCTAAAAAAAAAAGCTGTACATCAATATGAGTCTGTGTGGAAGGACTTTGTACATCTTCTGCTGATGGAGGGTCTTTGGACTGGGGCACAGACCCATAATGTGCCTGTACCATCTCCCTCATCCCCTTGGGCCCCAGGGTGCTGCCAAACTGCTCCAACCCACTCCAGCACAGAGGATTCCTGTTGATCTGATGCTGCAGAGAGCCCCCGTGCCTGGTGCAGGTTTGCAAGGAGAGCCCTGTACTGGCACCTTTTTGACACTCCCATGTGCTGGTGAACCACCAGTGCTCTCTGGCACACCATCACTATGGGTTAACATCTCAGAACTGCCCAGAGCTCAGCTTTTCCCCTCCTTTTAAATCTGATTCCAGCTCTGTGCTTCTTTGCACTTGATAAGCATCTCGGGGAGCTGTTTCTTGGTTCTCTGCTCTGCAGCCCCCGTCAAAAGCACTCCAGGGGGCAAGACAGGATTGTAGGGATCACGTTACTCCATCCTCTTCTGGGGTGGCCTTTGAAAAGCTGTCTCCATTCTCCTTCCCTGGATATGAGGCTGTGGGGATGAAATGGGACATGTCACCTCCACGGTGAAGGGGAGCTCCCAGCACAACAGGGGAGATTTATAAGGGAATTTGTAAGAGATTGTATAAGGGAATTTGCAGGAAGACACAAAGGAAGAGGGGGTTCAGGCATCCCCCTGTCTTCAGCTTGCAAACTTCTGGGTGCAGAAACAGAGGTATCAGCACCCCTGAAAGATCTGGGGGGGGGGTGTGGGGTGCATTAAACAGATACGAGAAGGGAGAGAAGAAACGTGGCTGTTTGTCCTTCCCGCTCCTTCTCTCTGGGTCCCCATGGGCGCCAGTGGCAGGAGAGGGAGCAGGGAGGCCACAAAATGGGAGGGAAGAGGGAGTCTGCAGGGGATGAGAAGGCATGGAGAGGACTGGAGAGCCCTGTTCCTGCCACGAGGGATTTCTGTTAAGGGAGGGAAAGGAGTTAAAAACCCTCCGCGGAGGTGTAAGGAGGGGGAAAGGTGCAAGAAGGGGAGCGGGAAAGATCCACGGGCAGGAGTACACGGCTCCTCAGTTCACCAATACATTCACTCTCCACCGCATTTACGTCTCGGTGCATTTTCCTGGCAGATGTTCAAGCCCCCGCTGGCAGCAACCCCTCGGAAAAACCCCCAAACCCGAGCCCAATGCCCCCGCGTGAAGAGTGATGGTGGGGAGGAAGGGGTGTCGGAGGGGTCTGGGTTGTGTTTTGGTGGGGTTTTCTCTGCCGGGGCTGGCAGGGGACCGCGTCCCAGTGCCACTAGATGGCAGCGGCCCCGCGCCGCCCGCTCCTCGCCCCGCGGCCCCGCTGCATCCCGGCCCCGGCGCGGGGCCTCCCGGCTCCACAGCATCCCCGCTGCGCTTTGGGAGGAGCGGCCTGGGACAGGCTTTCCGTGCCGGGATGCCTTGCAAAACCGAGGGGCACCCGAGCCCAAGCTAAAGGTTCTTTCGCAATGCGGGGCGACGGCGGGGACGGTCCTCGGAGGCTCCGACGCCTCCCCGAGACAAAATCTCCCCTTTTCCTTCCCTCCCGCGCGTTTCTACTTTCTTTCTGGTTTTCTTTGCCTTTTTTTTTTCTCTCCCTCTCCAAAGTGCCTGCTTTTCCCTAGCTCGTTTCAACCTTCAGCGTCACAAAATCAGGCAGATGCACCCCCCCAAAACACAAGCTGATCTGCAGCAATGTGCACACACGGTCCGAGCTGATTTCCCAGCACCGGGGAATTTTTAGGCTGGCAGTAAACTAAGCAGGGCCTGAGGCAGGCTAATAAATAGCTTAACCTGGCTTTCCTCTACAGGACTGCATTTTTTTAGCCTTCGAAACAGTGTGGCTGCATCCAGCCTGCTCCTAGTGCACAGCCCCCAGCTCCTGGTTTGCCCCAGGGAAAAATGAGGGGACAAATACCTGGACCTCACCCAGATCCATGGCATAGAGCATACCCATAACCATGGGATACATTCCCAGTTCCTGTTTTCATCTCTGGGGGTAAAGTTAGCTGCAACAACCATCTCTGCTCCTTTTGGCGTATCCCTCCTTCTTTGAACCATTCCAAGTGTGATGCTGCTCTGCCCCTGGATGCCACCTGCAGGGAAGGGTGTTCTGAGGGTCCATGGAAGGGTGTTCTGAGGGTCCATCTGCTCGTGGAGCTTCCACTTGCTTTACTGTCATCACCCCTATTCTGGATACAAAGTATTGGGCTATCTGGATGTTACTGAAACTCACCCCCTCCTGGGACAGGGCTTTTTTTAGACTGAAATAGGAAGCACAAACCTCACCCTGAGCTTCCTCTAGGGTTTGGTTCTTCCTAGAGGTTTCTCCTTACTGGAAATTTCTCTTCTGCACCTCTGGCCCTGATCCAGCCAAATGCTGAAGCACACGATTAGCTTCAAACCATCCAGTCCCCCACATTCCCACAGCGCTTTCTGGAATGGGTCCCCTCGTCCCTTCTCACCTTGGGAATGCTCGTGCCTCTCCATGCTCCTGCTGTGAGATGATGGGTCTCCTCGCTGCCAGCAGCAGGAGGCAGGAGCATCACCTTGCTTTGCTGTGCACCAGCCACAAAACTAACCCTGTACCTATGCAGGGAGTTATCAAATCTATTTTGTGTGCTGTGAGGGCACGTGAATGCTGCATGTGAAGATCTGGGCTCCCGAACCATGAGCACCTGCAGCCCTGAGAGTTCATGTGTCCAACTCAGCCCATCCTCATCCTCTCTGCTCTCTCCCCAGGGGATGGTCAGGTAATGCCCAAACTGCCAGTAGTGCCTGTGAATATTTGACACTGACTGAGATGGCCAAGCAAAATCCCTGTTGCTGTCACTGACAGGGACTCAAAAACTTGCCCCCATGTCAATGATGTGCCCCAATACCCATTTTCCAGGGAGAAGAGCCACCAATTCATTCTGGCACAGGCCACCAAAATAGTCTGATGCATTTGGTCACCCCCTCCCAACAGCTTGGATCCTGATGATGATCTCCCAGGTTTGGTTGTGCAAGAGCTCTGATGGAAATTCATGACGACTTCCCAACCCTTCCACTGCTGTGAATTTAAATTCCTAAAACCCTAATGCACGGAATTGAAATGCATATTGATTAAGGGCCTTTTATGGATGTCTTGCAGAGCATATTAATAATTATTTAAAACTTGTATTCCAGTTTAATGACTCCTGTCACCAGCACTTTGCAGTGATTCAGTGTTGACTTTTAATTGAAATGCTTTAGTTAAGACAAATTGCTTCAGCCAGCGAAGTGCTCCTCCAGGTGTGTGCCATGGGGGGGGCTTTCAACCTCAAGGTTCCCAAATTCCCAGGTGGCTGTGAGACTCTGGAGAGAAGTCTGTCCTTTGAGTGGGTGTGTGTGTCTTGTCTTGGGAGAAGCCATTTCTTTGGACTTCCCCTCTGAGCGCTGCAGAACAAATGTTTTGCTGCTCTGGCACTCAGGGCGAGGTCATGGGAAAGATTAATAACCTCTCTCAACAGAGCAGCCTCATCTCCCATATGCAGACCATGCTGGCACCTTGGTGCTGGTGACACTCATATGTCCCACTTCCAACAGCACCAGTGAACATTCATGAGCCAGACCAATCTGAGACAATTACTGCTGTCACCAGGCTGAACACCTCGTGCCTCCTTAGTTATGTTTTCTTCTTCCTCTACATGTGATCCCGAGTAGCTTCTTCCCAGCCTTGAAGCTCATTCTGAAAGGGCACCTTGGCTTGGAAACATCCCTGGAGCATTTTGTAGAAGCAAGGGATGGCCCCTAGGGGCTGCCAGGATCAAGGTGGTCCAGCTTGGTGGAGACAGGACCTCATTTAATATTTGCTGGCCAGCACAGCAGACAGGGGTCTGCGCTGTGGTTTGGCGGAGAAGACAAGATCTTGCATGTTATGCAGCCTTTTTTCAGTGTTATCTTCCTGTTCCATGACTGGAGACTTGAAAATGGGATAGGAGGGGGTTTGTCTTTGCATCCCCTTTGCCTCCGAGGAGGGACAAGCCCACAATAAGTGCATCTGTGAATCTGCCTCCTCTGAAAGGAAATCAATATTTTTCCATCCACTCTCTGGTGGGACAGGATGTTGAACAGCAATCAGTGCTTTCACCCCCATGCATGGGCCTGGAGCCAGGGGAATTCCAAGACCACAGGGATTTCCAGGTCACACTGCATGAACACAGGATAGGAGAGTCCCCCCCCTGCATCAGAGGGGACCCCTGACCGTGAAAGCAGAGATTAGTACCGGTCATGACATGTTACAATTCTGGTTTAAAAAAACCTTACTCCATCTCCTGATGGTGTGCTAAATGATTGTTTGATTTTTTTATGACTGCCTGTAAAACATGAAGCTGGGATCCAAAGCGCTCCTCTCCGCCACGAGTGGCTTTCCTATAAGTCACTGGGCATTTCCCCAGGGACTGAGTTGTCTTTCCAGGCCATCACATGTGCAGCACAGCTGTGCTTCTCATATATGAGGGAGTTGGAACTGGATGTTCTTTATGGTCCCTTCCAGCCCAAACCATTCTGTGACTCTGTGATTTACATCCTGAGAGGAGTCACAACCACCAGGGCAATTCAGGTGATGAATAACCATTACCCCATGGAAGGATATAAAGAGAAAATATTTTGCCAGATGCTGCATTTTTTCCTTAAATTTTCATTTTGTTCCTTCTGTGTTTTTAGCTTCTGGTGCCTTCCTTGCCCCACCCATCAAGAAGAAAGCCCTTTATCCTGTCAACCAAAAATCAGTTCCTTTACAACAGCTGGATGAGTGCCCACCTTCACTGTCTTGCTTCCCACAGGGGCTCTCCTGAGGTGATGCAAACCCACTGCTCCCTAGATGGATCCAACTTGATTTAGCAAAGAAACTCTGCAAAGCAAGTGTTTGCCCCGTGATGTCAAGGAGTTAAAAATCATGAGCTAAACCTCCAAATTCCAAGCTCAGGCATCCTCCAGACCCAATGTCCATATACTGGCCAACAGTAAGATCTGTTGGGGAGGCAAGACTGCATTCACCTATGTCTTGGCTAAAGGAGCATGTGTGGTGCTGAAGTTTGGGTGTATGAATAGGGCCTTCACAAAGATCAGCCAGACTTCCCAAATTGTGGTGCTTCATGCACATGGGTAGGCCTAAATGTAGCCCTTGTGAAAGAGTCCATCAAATAACCAACACATCCCATCCTCTTCTCCTCCCCAGTCTCCAGTGCCCACAGATGACAATGGCATTACCATGGGACTTCCAGAAGGCAGTAATTTATTATTAAAATGGTGGTTATTTATAATAAAATGAGCCTTCACATGGAAAAGCCCAGGGAATTGCCCTAGCTGTGCCCTGGGGTGACTGTGTGCTTAGGGACACCCTCCCCTCACTGAGGGACCACAGCACTGCACATCATCTTCCAGAGTGACTTCAAAATTCAGTGACTTCAGTTTGCTTTTCCCTGGAGTCAAGAGTTCAAGAGTTTGGTTGTTCAAGGAGAAAGCAAGATTCTGTCCTCCTCCCACCCACCCTCCTTTTTTTTTTCTTTTATGTAATGTTGGAGTTCCTTTTCTTCACACAAAATGAGTGAGGATACTGCTGGTAACCTCTGCATGTGTTATGTCCTGCCAGTCTGTGCCCTCATGCCTCTCCCATCTCAGAAACACACCCCCACAGGCCAGGATGCTGCTTTCCTTATCCCTCAGGTGCTCAGCAGCAGAAGGTGTTAGGTGGGATGGAAAAGACCTGCAGGTGAAGGAAGAGCTGGAGGATCCCATGGCTGAAGCTTAAAAACACCCACACAACAACATGTGATTCTTTCATCCCAGTGATTCTGAGGGTTGTTTTTTTCAAAATCTGGTGAGTTTCCTGAGTGGAGATAGAGCTGCACTGCTGTAATATCAGACTTCTTCAAAGCTGAGCCCTACACACAGACCCATGTTTGCTGAAGGGTCTCACCTTTCCAATGACCCATGTGAAAGGACTCAACCCAGACACTCCTCACCACTCAGGGCAACTCAGAAGCAAGAAGAAAAGTGTCAGAGCTTGAACTCATCTTTAGTTATCTGAGATTTTTTCCCACTAAATCAACCAGAATGAAATGTCCTACCAGCATGGTCCATAATTCATGACTGTGTTGATTTCTCTCCCAGGCTGCAGTGACATCGGTAAATAACAAAAGACTGGATCCTGTCAAAGAAATCAAGGAGGAGATATCAGAGGTACTGGGCAAATGCTCTCCAAGGGATATGAAAACCACAGCAGCCTGTAAAAAACATATGACATTTAACTCATAAAAAATGTGAGTTTAATGCAGATTTGTGTTTCTATATTGTAGCATCTGGAGTTTCCAAGGAGTGTGACCACATCCTCCTTGAATCCAGCAAGTCTTTAAAAGAGAACCACAAAGGAAGCACAGAAATTATTTATTTAGGGAGAAAGAAAAGCTTTTGTTTTCTGTTATTTTACCATTCTGACACAATCCTGCTTCTTCTGGGACCTGTGTTATGGAAGCACATCGTCCTTGTCCCAAAGGACATACCCCAGTCTTCCATCTTTAAGACACATCCCACTCTCCTGCCTTTAAGACAAGGTAATAAGATTTTCCTAGCACAATAATATTGTGTTATTATACTTCTAGAGCATCTAAATAATGTGCCAGAATAAGGAAACCAAATCTCACCTGCTTTTTTCTCTTCAAGCTAGTGACAGACCATGTCAGGGCATCCTTGATTTTCCATCTCTCAGCCTCCAGCAGCACCTGTCAGCAGCCCATCTGTTGGAGAGAAAACCCATTTGGCTCCTCTCTGTAGTTATTTAAGGACAGAGACAACAAATGCTTACATCATTCAGGAGCCTGGGACCCGTGGGAAGCCATCAGGTTTTGATTGTTAACACACACCAAACTTGAGCATTGCCTGGTGGGACAAAGCTGGTGGGATATAAATGTGTTCCCATGATCCCATGGCCATGGTGTTTTTGACAAATCCAGAGCACACACTGCAGTATCCATGGTGACTGGCAGCCTGTCCATCCCACCAGCCAGCACAGCCACATTCCCAGGCACACCAGGACACGTGAGCGCTCGTGCGTGGTGGAGAGGTTTGTGGAAGGCACTGCTTTGAGGATATGCTGATGTTCCTGGGTCACTACCTTAGCAAAAGCCTCGCTAAAAACAATGAGGCAGGATGTCACTGCATTGCCAGGGCATAACACAGCACCATTTCCACAGCTCCACTTCCCAGATGCCACCTCCAGCAGTGCCATGTAGGAACAGTGACCCCCTAGAAGTGGCCTTTCCCCTCGAGACAGGGTGGTGCAGCCTTTGTGCTGGAGCTGGCTGTCAGGAACAGCAGATGGTGCAAGAGGAAGCATGGCCAGCTTTTTTTCTAGAGGATGGTGAATCAAAGCCAGCAAGCTCCTGGCTCCTGTCCTGCATGGTGTCCAGTCCAGGAGAAGAGAGAGAACTGGTGGTGGAGAGGTTGGGCCATGAATGTGGGAAGATCCCTGAAGGAGGGAGAGTGTTAAGAGCAGGAAAGTGAAGCTCAAAGGGTTGTGCTGAACTCGCTCTAGACTGGGTGGGGCCGAAGACCAAAACATGAATCAGCTACTGAGCACTGACACGAGGCTGGTCTTGGCCATTTGGAGTTGGCTGCCACTGCCTCTCCTCATCCCCAGTCAGTTCAGCCCAGGCTGGACAGGATACACCTGGCAAAGGGCCTGCTGAAGTGGATGAAATCACTGTATTATTGCAGCCTGAAACTTCCTACACCCCTTTCTGAAGTGGTAGCACCATTGATCATTTCCCAGGTGTGCCTTCTCATCTCCCAGGTATCTACCCTCCTGGGAAATGTAGGGCAGCTGAAGGGGGTGCTTGGTTAGTGTAAATGAACACAAACCATCATATTGATTGTTGCTTCTGTACTGGAATCACTTCTGTTCTTCCCTGAAGGATATAAGGGCAAGATGGGCTGGAGCAATGAACCATAGCTGAGGAGAACCAAAACCACCAAGGGCTTCTGTGGCTCTCTCCCTACTCCGTGGGAACCAGGAAGGATGACTCATGGGGCATGACAATCCTCTTGGTCGTGGGACTGTGAGATACCAGATGGCCCTGAATAAAGCGGTGAATCCCTGGCTATCCTCTGGAACAATACATCTAGCCCAACATCAGGCTCCAGAGACCTCTCTGTGGTAGAGACAGGGCATCCCACTGATGCCAGCATGATTCCCAGTGCCCTTGGCCTTCAGACAGATCATGGCTATATATTCCCCCAAGTCTCCAGGTCTACCCTGGAGGACACGGGTAGAGGTGGAGCAGCAGCCTCTTGTTTCTAATCTCACCAGAGACCAGTGGAGAGGTGGCCAAGAGGGACAGACAGCTGAACCCATGCAAGCCAGATAGCTCTGCCTGCTCCCAATGGGAACTTAGAGAACATCAAGGAACAAGATCTCCCTGCAAGTTCTGTCCTATTTCTCCACTGTCCTATTTCTCCACGTGGGCTGACCTGGGCCCCTCACTCAGACTTACCAGCTCTACCTCTTTTTTTTTGTGTGGGTGAGTTGAGTTGCTCAGGAGTCCAAGTGTGTGGGATGCTCTTCCAGGGAGTTTCATAGGAAGGGAGCAGCAGTCCTGCCCTGAATATGAGAAGAGAACTTTATCATGGCTGGTGGATACAAGGAGTGAGGAAATATGGCAGTAGGTCAGGAAAGGTCGGGTGAATATCCAGCAGAAAGGGGCAAACCCCAGCCAGTTTGCATGGAATGACAGAGTTATCTAGAGATTTGGAGTACAGGGAGCAGAAAGATGGGTGGAGAGCTTGGGGGAGATGAGCCTGGATGAGCTGCAGGGTGCCCCAGCAGGGAGCTGAGCAGAGCAGCTGAGAGATCTTACGGTAGAAAATCTTTCAAACAATGCAAAATCTTTAGAAACAACAAAACAGCCACTTTATATCAGGTTAAATTTCTGGTTCTTGTAGCCCTGGCATTTAGATCTGGCCCTAAAACTCAAATTACTGCTCTGTTTGATGACGATGTTTTTCAGTGTCTTGAAAATCTCACATATATTCTCCAGTATAATTGGTCTAAAACAAGTTTTCCTTGTTTTCCTGGTGCCAGTGGCAGTCAGAGCTCTTAGGTTTTGTAGCCTGCTTGTTTACACTGCTTCAAGCAAATCAGAGTCAGGCCCCTGGATGTTGTGGTGCCTTTCACCGCATTCTTCCTTCTGCCTTTTTTTCCGTCTTTTCCACTCCATCCCTGACAGGGGAAGCACTGTTCTTTCCGTGCTCCTTGGTTCTGTTTGAGGCAGTCATAGAAAAAGTGACAATTAGGAAATAAAGAACCTACAGTATCTGCTTTGGCAGGCACAGCACATCCCACTGCTGTGCTGCTCCGAGTCAAACCAGCAGCTGCCTGCCTGGGTCAGATGGAGATATTGCTGCCTTATATTCTGGGATCTGCCTGAGATATCCTGGGGCACTGCCATGCTGCAGAGGGAGAGATAACCCAATGTTCAGGTCAAGCAGTACACATTTGTAGCAGTCCTGAGAAAAGCAGGGAGATGGACTTGATGATCTTTATTATTATTTTTCACTGGGAGGGTGGTGAAACACCGGCACAGGTTGCCCAGGGAAGCTGTGGATGCCCCATCCCTGGAAGTGTTCAAGGACATGTTGGATGGGGCTTGGAGCAACCTGGTCTAGTGGAAGGTGTCCCTGCTTACAGCAGAGGGGTTGGAACTGGATGATCTTTAAGTTCCCTTCCAACCCAAACCATTCTGTGATCCCTATGGGTCCCTTCCAACTTGAGATATTCTATGATTTCAGGATGCTCAATTCCAGTTCAGAAGATAATGGTGATTAGAAATGAATTACAAGGTTAGAAACTTATTATTTGGGAGATCAAGTAACTACCTGGGGCAGGGTAACACACATAAACTTCAGCCTTCTCAGACTATTGTGCTCCACCAAAATGATTAAAGGTTGCTAAGCAATGTCAGTGTATTCCCCCCAGACTGAAGGAGCGTAACAGAAGCGAGTTCACTGCAGTTGAACTGAACTTATATCAAGTCTAAATATATATAATTATTGCTAATGATGAATTCTGATCCTTAAAGCATTCCGGGGAGATGACAGATCTAATGAAAGCCAAGATCCTTATTTCATGTCATTCATAGTGCAGAAGCCTTCTGGATCAGCCAAGGTGGAGGCAACCCCTTCTCTGGGTCTTGTCTAGCCCTGATTTGGTGTCCAGGGCTGTTGCTAAATGCTGCCTGAAGCCCCCTTTTCCTTCCTTTCCAAATCTAGGGAAAATTAAACTAAATCTCCACACTAAATGATAAAACAGAAAATCTTATCAAAGCACAGTTTTATGAAAGGCAAGGCAGATGAAGAGAGAGGGAAGAAAGAGAATATCATCCTCAACCATTAAAGTCTCATTTTCCCAAGGATCCCACACCATCACTTCTCCCTCCTTATTTTTATAAGGCAGCAACCAGCCCCTTCCTGTCAACACATCACCTTTGCTTTTTGTGGGACCCTCCATCCCCTTGACTAGGGGAGGGTGCTGGGTCTGAGGAGCTCTCTGCTAGTCCCTTCTGTCCCTGCTGGTCACCTCTCTCATCTCCACAGGACACTCTCTGGTGCCCCCATAGCACCACAAGTCTAGAGAGGACCCAAAATCAGCATTTGCCATGAAAGGAAGAATTTCCCAAACAGATTTTTGGGACTATGGTAGAGTGCCCAAAGAAGTCTGGAACTGCACACGGAGGTGACATAACAAACAAGAAGAGCAGAAGTTGGAGAATAAGAGATGAGGAGCTGAAATTGTCCCCTGTCACATCTCACGGGGACACAAAAAGGAGACTGAGGTGCACAGCAGAAAACTACCAGTAGCACAGGAACCAGCAGCATTTGCTGGAGGTTCACCTGCCTCCTCTGGGGGAGGAGCAGCCAGCACTGGAGACATTGAATAATACAGGGCTTGTGCAGCCAGCTCTGTGCAGTTCAACCCTCCAGATTTCCCAGTATTTGTTCTCCTGCTCTGGGAAGAGTTGAGAGCTGCAAGAGGCCCAGCTCACAGGGATGTTTGGAGAAAGGAAAGTCCATTGTGTGAAAGACTTTGGTATTTCAGGGTTTGTTTTCCTTCTGACACAGAACAAAACACCACCATGTCAAAACCCTCGGTAAGGCAAAACAGAACAAAAAAAAAACCAAAAACCAAAACCAAACAAACAAAAAAAGCCAACAAACAGTGGTGTTCAGTTTGCACATGATCTGTGGAAGCATTTTCTCTTGACTTTTGGCCTTTTCAATCTCAAGTCTCAAGATACCTACTATTGTAGGTAATTCAGGAAAATAAAAAAGAAAAAAGAAAAAAGAAAAAAAATAAAAAAGAAGCAAAATCCACACCAGAGCAGAAAGGGGGAGCCTTTCCCTGCGCCAGGGTCTGACCCTGCTGCAGTGGGTTTTCTCTGCAGTGGCACCGGGATCAAAGCGGCTCCCCTCCTCCTACCCTAGATGGGATGCGTAGCTGCAAAGGAGCCTCCAAGTTTTAAGTGGGAAAACCAGGGAAAGGGCAGCGCAGCAACCCTGTACGACACCAGCAGAGCTGCTTTGCACCATCTTTCCTCGAGCAGAGGGACTCGGGCAAAGCAGTCCAGAAATTTTAGAAAGGTTGGACGTAAGGGTTGGCTCCCAGCGACGAAACTGGGGGAAGGTCACTGCTCTGGGTGGTGTTTTGGGTCAGACCCTTCAAACCGCTTTCACATCGAGAGCTCCCAGCCCGGCTCTCCCTGGACGGGCTCGTGTCTCCCCTCTCGCTTTCAGCCCCTGGGAGCCTGGAGAGTGCTGATGCTCGGACGAGTCTCCCCCGCGGGGCAATCCCGGGTGCCGATGCCTTCACCGGCCGCAGGGAGCAGCTCCACACCAGTTCTCCCTCCGTGAGCGCTGGCATCGAGCCCGGCCGCCTTTCACTGCTGCCTTTTCATTCGCCTTAATTCACTGCGTTTCCTTTCTTGCTGCTTGCGAGGAACAGAGGGAGAGCTTGTTCCAGCAGACGGGCCCCATCCGCTCCACCCGGCTCTCGCTGGAGCGAGGGCTGGAAAAGAGGGATGGAGGCGAAGGGGTATCTCCCACCCCTCCGGGGCCCCGCGTGCCGCCTGCGCGCCGCTTCCCAGCAAATACGGTAAGCGCTCGGCCTAAAAATGTAAGTCTGATCTCATGACACAGGGTGGCCCTGCATTCCTCACCTCTGACATAACCCGCTGGGAGTGTGCTCCGCGGAAAAACACAAACAAGATGTACTGGCGGGCTGGCGGCGGGGGCCGGGCAGCTGGCAGATGTTCTGCGAGAGCCCCCGCGCAGCCCCCCGGGTGCCACAGCGCTGCTCCGGCACAGCCCGTACCCTCCCGGGCAGGGAGGGCGAAACCACAGCCCGTGCTGCGAGGGCAGAGCCCGTGGGTGGGTGGGTGGGTGCCCCCGCCTGCCCCAGCCCTGTGCCCCCGGGAAGGTGACGTGCTGTGGTTCAGTGTCACCCAGGGAGGCAGCTGGATTTGTTCCAACATCTCCCCTGGGATTTTTGCTCGGCGAATGCCTGAGGGCGTTTTTAAGGACTTTGCGGTGCTTTTGCAGGCGGTTGGTGGTCGTTATTATTTTTTTTTGCCTTGTTTTTTTGTTTCTTTCCGCATCTGAGTCCTCCTGGGACGGACTCTGCTCTGGGTCTGGTGTGGCTGCTCCAGCACCAGCTCCCCATTCCCATTAGCCTCCCACTCCTAAGCAGCTCCACAGCGATCCCAAGGCCACGTTTGCTCGGGGTGCCTCATGCCCAGGTGCAAGCTGTGCCCCACAGAGCTTGGCACCCAAAGCCTTGGGTGTCATGGGGAGGCGATTCCTCCCTCCCAGAGCGCTGGGATTAAATGGTTTGTCAGGGATCACGTGGAGAATCCGAGTCCCGCTGTCGTAAACACGAGGCTGACTTTCCTCCCAGCCAAGCCCTCCTGCAAGCACAGCCTTGCCTTTGAGCAGGGGCAGATCCTGCTCGGTGCAGAGCTGCTCCCCCATCTTGGCCACGCCGAACCACTTGTTTACTTTCTTCTGCAAATGCCCTAAACCTTGACAACGACCTATTTTCCCTTCTGTTACGCAAAGCTCCTTTCCTAGAAAGAGGCTCTGTAACGCTCGGTCCAACCAGCCCAGCTCTCCTCCGTGTGTAAAAGGGAACTGTAAGTGCCTGGCAAGTTCAGTTCAGCTCCAGCACATCCAAAACCCACACGCAGATGAGTCAGGAGGCTCAGCAGACGCCACCTGAAACCATCCTGCGAGACAGCTGGCCCGGTTTGCAGAGGAATCAGATAAGCAATAAGTCAGCCTTCGAGTCCACTCCTCAAACTTTCTTTTCATTAGTGCTTTTCATCTGTCTCCTCCTTCTCCAGTATTCAACAAAGCTAGGAGACAGCTTTTCTCCAGACATTTCTCCTCTGTTTCTGTCCATACCTTTCCCTGGCAGTGAAAACATCTGATTTTTTTAAATTATTATTATTATTTTCACATTTTGAAAAAGGAAATTTTAAGAAAATAATTCTCCTCCTTCCTCCACAATACTTCCAAGTTTTCAAGATTGCTACTCTGGCAGAGGATGGTTTGCAAGAGAAAACAAGGCAAACAATGGTAATGAGAAACAACAGTATCAAGAGGGGAGAAAAAATGTTTCAAATTTGCTTCTTCAGAGCATACAACGCTTGATCCCAGAGCAGAAGGAGAAAGACTTTGCTCGTGGGTCCAAGCCTTCTTTCAGCCACCCCTTCACCCTGGGGCTCTCCATCCTTTCCTTTTTCTCAAGGAGTTGCACTGGGCCACCATCAAGCTGTTGGCAGCACAGATTTATCTCCTCCTCCCCACACTGGTGGTCACACACAGCTCCTTCCACAATTTCTCCTCCATCTCTAATCCACAGCCCAGGTTTTTAAGACAACACAAAGTCAGCGATGGTTTATTTTAACATGCCAGGCTGTAACCTGAAGCTGGAGATACAAATTCAGCCTAACAAGTTTCCCTTGGCCCGCTAAGAGCACAGGTTAGAGATTAATCCAACAGCAGCAGATGGTCAGGGCTGGACCCTTGCTGCTTCCCACGGCTGCTCCTTCCCGTCCCCTGGGTACCTGCAGCCTGGTTTGGCATCTATCCGTGCTCTTGCCTGGACAGACAAGCTGCTCTACACAAAAACAAATGCAGAATGTGAAGCCTGATGTGCTGGGGACAGGGTCTGGTTGTGAATGGCTCGTGGTCCCATCACCACCTACACATGTGCACACACATTTTCCATCAGTTGGAATTATCGGACTTCAAATCACTGCCAGTGGCTTCCTATGTCTCTGTTGTCTTGTCCACACAGGACAAGGATGATGGTGAGGACTCAGTTTAATCCAGAGAGGTTCTTCAGTGGGTTTTATCCCCAGTTTAAACCACTTTGAGATGATACAGTGAGTGCAGATACTGGGGCAGGTAACAGACCCCCTTGCTGTTTGGGAAGCCATAAGAATGGTGTTTATAGGAGTGAATGACCCCATAAGTGACCTGGTCTTCCCTGGATGTAAGACTTCAGGTTGAACCCTTGGATGGGTTCTTGTGTCCCAAAACCAGTAAATATCCCTTCCTCTCTCTCTCTCTCTCCCTTCTCTCCCTACCTGGCTGCCTGTTTGCACAAACCTTACAGGCTTCAGCACTTTGGGAATGCAAAGGTACCATCAAACGAGGCTGGAAATGATCACCTGGTTCACAAGCAGTGAACAGGAAGCAGACAGAGAAAGAGTCTGGTCACATCTGCTTGTTTTCCTGCCAAAAATGCCAGAGACTGCTGGGATGGATGTTAAAAAGCCAGCACCCTCCCAAGGTGCTGATGAATACTTTGGGTATTCATACCTGGAACAGTCTATAGCAAACCTCAATTTTCCATGCTTTTACATCAACGTGGGCACTGTGGAGGCAGCTAGAAGGTCAGCAGGAATAAAAGGCATAATTTTAATTTACCTGAAGAGGTATAAATCAGGTGAGGAGGTGGTGGACGTTTCTTCCTGCTGTCGACCTGGAGAAGGTTTAATATCCTCCTGCGTGGCTGAGCAGAGCTGTCCTGCTCTTTTTCCCCAACCCCTGACCGAGGCAGGGGGTCTCACACATGACTGGAGAAGGTTTAATATCCTTGGAGGAAGGAGCAGCCTAGAAGATGGGTTTGTAGGAATTTTTTTACCTATTCCAGCTGACTCATTTGGGGTGAGATGGGCTGTGCCCCAAAAGGGCCATCCCTGGCTGTAAAGGGAGCACAGGGAGACTAACCCAGGCACTGCAGCTGTGACCTGGTGAGGCATCAGACAGCACGTGGCAGCACCTCTGAGCATCAGCCACTTCTGCAGGCTCCAAAAACCTGACAGAGTCACCTCCTGACTGTCCCTGTGGTCAGAAAGGTGCAATAAGATCCTGGTATTTTTGCGTAGGGATCCAGACATCCTGCCTGGGTCCTAGTGGCAGGACACAAAGCTGCTTTCAGCATCCACCAGTTTTCCTCCCTGAAATTCTCTCCTGAAAAATAACATGATCCCTGTGTCAACTGTATATGCCCTGACTGGAAAACCCATGGAATAAAGAGCTCTTGACCGGAGCTGTTCTCTGAGCAGCAGTAGCCCTGCAAATAATTTTCCCAGGTTTTCAGGCAAGTTCTGAATGTGGCATAAGGCTGAGACGATCTGAAATGCAAGTGGTCTTCAAGAGAGCGCTATCTAGTCATGGTATTGTATTTTTAGCCTGCTGCTGAATGCACGCTGAATGCAAAGAAGTAAGGAGCTGTTTGGTGGGCTGATGTCTGTGCTTGCTTATACAGGGATTATTGGGCACCTGGGATTTTCAGTGGCACTACATTGTTAGGGGTAACAGATAGTGAGTGTCTTTGGGGATCTTGGCTGTGAGCAGAATCAAGCCCCTGAGCCCCCAGGCATGGACTGCTTCAGTGTTCCCATCACGTGCTGAAACAAAGCACCTCCACAGCCAGTCAGCTGTGCCTCAGCAGGGTCTGTTTTCTGTAGCTGATGTGCTGTATTCAGTACTTTGGCCCATAATGATGAACAGTCAGTCCCACCATCCCCTCTTCTGCAGAGACAGAAGATAAAAGTTGGATGCTCTGAACAGAGCAAGGCTGGGATGTTGGCAGGTACCTTTACCACGCAGGCAGCACTAATATATTTCCAGTTTCATTAGTTTTCTCCATTTTAAAACTGACACCCTTGGAATCAGCAAGTAGGGGAACTCCAATGTCAGAATTAAAAAAAAAAAAATAAAAAAACCCCTTAAAATAAAAAAGAGAAGAAAAAAGTTGCTTTAGAGCACCCAGAAGTCACAGCAACCACAGGGAAATAAACCGTGTCCCAGAGTTATTAGCTGGCTGTAATTCCATGCACAGCTACAGAATAAATAGCCTGTTCCTGGAAGTACTCTTTCCATGGTTGCAACTATGGGCTTAGATTTAAGGTCAGATTACCTGACTTAGCAAATTGAAGAGTGTCAGCTGATCCACAGTAACTACCCAAGTTCATGCAGGAGTAGTGCTGTGCCTCCCAACCTTCTCCGTCAGTGTCTGAAACCAATCTCCCCTAAACCAGTAATTCCCAAACCCCAGTGCCTGGGCTGTGATTCAGCAACATAAGGAGCATCCCAAAAGACAGCCCCTAAAATATTCAGGCACAAGCTAAAAGCTATGCTTGGTGTCCATACATGAAAACTCCTTTTTCAAGGCTTTCAAAATTTCAGCACTTGAAATTTCCTTTCACCTTCACTTCTGACTAAAGGGTGGAAGGAAGAAAACACAGCCCTGCCTGTAGTCACCACTGGACAGAAAAGTCCCACTACTGTCTCCTTCATCAGACAGGAAGGACCTTCAGAGTGATGTTGGAAGGTCACATATTTCATTGCTATCTTGTTTTCCATGGAACTGCAGGCTGCTGCTTCCCAAGGCAGAGGATCCAGCCCCTCTGGGCTCACTTAGGAAATGTCACTGACTTGCTGCCATCCTCCAGTTCCTCTGATGAGGAGAAGTCTGTTGCCAAGATCCTGGTCCTCAATTCCACTGGTGTGTTTGGGAGCTTTCCTCTAGATCCAGCATGGCTTCACAAGCCCAGGAGGAGAATACTGGCCCAGCAAAAGTCTGCCATTTTTAATTCTTCACTCTGATTTCCTCTTTCTAAACCTAAATGTGCCCACAATTGGGGGTTTTTTCCCCTGTTTTTCTTCTCCCTGAGTTTCTCAGAGCAGTAGGCATACAGCAGTGCGTGTGGGATTTAATGAGTTTTATGCTGTTAGTTGATCCAGGAAATGACTGATGTGGATAGCAAGGCATTTTCCAAGATCTGCAGTGAGAATTGTATGGCCAGTATCATTGTGTTCAAATAATAATTCGGTTTCTAATACCTTTACAGGGTGCTAAAACACTACCCCAGCCATTGGAGGATCAGGGGTTTGGGACATGGAGGAGGAAACCTGGAGCCAGTAACACTGAGATCATCAGCTGGATTGTGCCAGATGTGAGAGAGGAGGCTGGAAAACCTCAGGTAACCACTTGGACCACATTCAACCAACTTCCTGTGGAATCTGATAAAGCCTTAAACACCAGTGGGGCTGGGAATGGGTGTGAGCTGTGTCATCCAGAACAGTGACGGACCCCAGGGTGCTCTGCAGCCAGTGGGGAGCTGCAGAACCCCCCTCAAACCATCCTTAGATGGTGCTTTTAATTCTTACCACTGATGAGGTACGGAACTAGGGGCCTGGCAGCCCTGGAAATGCAAAATTCCTGACATGGTTTTCACGATAACAGTAGGTGCCAAGTCTGTAACAAGCCCCATCGATGGCAGTTTGGGGAGAGCCCTTGGTTTTACAGTGCTGTGTCTGGTGGGCAAATTTCTCCCAGCCCTACGTGGTGACCAGTTCTCCCTGATGTTTGCAGCTGGAAAACTGCAAAGAAAAAATTTGGGGCTATGGCACCTTCCCTTGACATCAGCTAGAGCAGCCTGAGGGGAGCCCAGGTGCCTGTCAAAGAGGAGAAGGCCATTGGAGAGGCTACATGCAAGAAAGCTGCAAGTATTGCACCTAAAGGTGTACTGGATATAAGTGCACTGAAGGGCTGTACAGACCCCCCCTTTCCATCTCTGCTGGAATTGAAGGGAGCAATAATTTTACTATTAGTTCCGAAAAGCATCACACGGAGGTTTTCCCCGCTAAGGGCAAAAGTTGGAGAGGGTCCCCAGGGCATTGTGACTTCCCTAATGCCTCCTGCCTGGCTGAGCAGAGCTGTCCTGCTCCTTTTCCCCAACCCCTGACAGGCAGGGGGTCTCACACATGACAGATTTCTCCCAGCCCTATGTGGTGGCAAGTTCTCCCTGATGCTTGCAGCTGTAAAACTGCAAAGAAAAAGAGTCCCATAGTGCAGCATCTTAACACATTTACTACAAAATAAGACAATTAAGGACTGGAAACACTTCCTAACACAGTGCTACAGAGACCTGATGATGCTGTTTGTTCTCTCTGGACTTGAGCCCGGGGCCTGTGACCAGACCTGTCGTACCCCCACACCTTCAAAGCCAGAGCCTGGGCTGTGTTCTTGCTCTCCTATCACAGGGTGAGAGCTTTCCTGGAGCTGCCAGAAGAGCCCAAACACTTTCTTCTGTAATCTGTCATGCCTGTCAGGATGCCAAAAGACACGCCAGACCTGGACCCTGGGCCAGAACAGCTATGTAGACATGCCCAGAAAGGAGAGCTGGCACAAGGTGTTGTATAAAGTGAGATATGTGGAGCTGCAGGCAAATAGTTTGGTAATTGCATGGGTAGGTTAGGCTTGGCACCGGGCAGAGCATGTCTGCTCAACGAGAAAGGAAGAGGCAAAACAGCTTGGAAAAGGTGCGGAGCCTGTTTTAGTGGGAGCTCGGGAGAGCTTCAAGGGGTTAAGCAATAATAACTGCCTGAGAAGGGTTGAGGTGAAGCACTCAGTAATATCCCAACGAGGCCACAAACACCCTTTCAAAAGGGTTTTCCCAGGGGGAAAAAAATAATCACATTCCTGATAATTAATCCCATTTCATGATACGGTTCATGAGAGACGGGAGGGGGGAGTGTGCACCTTGCTCACTGTTTGTGCAGGGGGATATATTCCCTAAGAGCTTGTTACTGGTGCTCAAGGCCATCCAGTCCCCTGATGAGCATCTTTGATCAAAGTCTTTCCAAGCCGATCTATTTTCAGCCCAACCCACTCAATACCTTGATTGCCACACAGCTCTTTTAGCTGCTCTTAGGTAAACATGCTGTCTTCTCCTTGGCATTTTGCCTTGCTAAGCCCAAAAATACAAGTGGCACAGAAAATGAGAGAAGCTGCTCTCCTTCGCCAGGAAAAATGATGCTATTTCTGAAATAAGCTGGTTTTAATACACCTCACTGGCCATGCATGGACGTATTTATTTATAAATATACTTGAACTGGAGGTCCAGCAGCTGGATGCCTACATGGAGACAGGATCAGAGAGAGAATTATGTGCATATAAACCCTGACACACCTTCAGTCCAGTTGCTGTCTGCATGTAGAATCTTGGTTATGCTGAGGTATCAGGGTCTGACTCCCATTAAAGAGGGTTCACGTGAACTGGTCCAAGCTCAAACCGGTGGGTTATGGTCTGTTCTGGAGAGCTGCCACTGCTGTGCTGTGCTTAGGGAGGGCAACAACCAAGATTCCCATGCTGGGAATTGCTCTGCACCCCCTGGTGGAGCTGGAAGTCAGATCAGACACTCTGGGGGCCCCTTGGAGCTCAGCCCCACAGCTGGTGGCTGTGCACAGCAGATTAGTGCTGTCTGTTTGCTCACATCTTTGCTTCTCTGTGGGCTGAGCTGGGCCTCACATGAGATGCAGCACTGCACAGGACACATTTCACAAGTCCTCCCCTCAGTAAGCATCCCTGGGGCTGAGCCACAGCCTTGAGCAGATCCAAATCAGAGCTCAGTCCACGGCAGGCCTTATTTTTGAGGAATGACAGTGACACTGGCCAGAGCTTGAAGTCATGTTTTCAGTTTTCCCCTTAGAAAGTAAACACAAAGAAGTCAACAGCAGATGGAGCATCACATGGAGTTACACAGGTCAGCACAGACTGCAGAGAACCCCTGAGTCTGAAGAAGAAATAATTTGGAGGGGGGAGCAGCTGGGAGATTATTCTGAGGGATTGAGAAAGAAAGCAAAAAAATACTGGCATGAGCCTCCCCTGTGATAGAGCAGCTGAAAGCCTTGGGTTTGTGGAAGAAGGCAAAGATGAGCAGACAACAGAGCACTGACAGCTCCTGGGTAAGACAGTTGTGGGGTTTTTTTGGAGACTAGAGAATGCAAGCAAAAAGGTGTTAAACTGCTCATGAAACAGGCAGGAGTAAAGCAGGCAAATGCAAAACAAAACTGGACTTTGTGTAACAGGAGCAGGTCGAAGCAACGCGACAGAGAAGGAGAGATTTTCAGTAGTTCAGAGAGCACTGTGGGGAGTCTGGGGTGAGAAATGAGGGATTCAGGTGAGTGGAGTGCTGCAATAATGGGCTGCAGTGTGGAGGAAGATGGAAGGGAAGACAGGGAGCAGAGGACACCTATTAATAAAAAAATCCACATTTCATTTAAGATTTATTATACCTCAGAGCCAGAGAGCCTTCCATGCCTTTGCATCTTTGAGCTGACATTACCCAAGAGTGGGCAGTGTCAGGGATCTGTTATGAGCTGCTGGGTTGAAGTGGAGAAGAGCTCTGGACGTTAATTTGCAGAAATTAAAAGATTTTGGTTAACAGAGATCTCAGCCTGAGAAGCCTGTGCTTCAATAGCAGAACAGCATTAGTGTTTCTGAAAACACAGCTGGTCATTGCTGAACATGCACCATCATGCATCAAAAATGCAATCACTCAGCTGGGGACCTCAGGATGGCGGCTGTGGATTAATTCAGCGCTGGACCAAAAATTGATGGTTGCCTTGGGACCAGTGTTTACTACCCAGTGACATTCAAAGAAAGGACAGTCCCATCTGGTCGTGGGGAGAGCAGTGACGGTGCAAAAAGATAAAGTGACCACAGTGGACAAAGAGCAGGCCATGAACTCGCCCCAAAGGAGGGTCAGGAGGGACTGGTTTTGTCGTGGAGGTGAAGGGCTGAGTCAATATGGGAAGGGATGTGAGGGTAGAGTTGCTTCCACGCAGGGTGTTAATGAAACAGGTACTGAGAAGTTCCCATAAGAAACAATGGTGGGAAGCTGGGGATGGTGAGTCACCAAAATAATGTGATAATAAATGTCATAACAAATATTTAGCACGGGGAGAGGGCTAATGAACAAAAGCTAAAATTGGGAGTGGACTTCATGACAGCTGGGGATTGCTTCCGAGGGAGAGGATAAACGATGCAGGGCTGCCTGATCTGTGGGAGAAAAATAGCAGAGAGTGGAGAGCAGGTCTAAGTGAATTTGTGTTCCAAAGGAGGCAGCTTTTTTAACATCAGTGCCGACAAATTATCAGGATACACTTAAGGGGCAGCAGTATATATTCCCCCACACCAATGTCTGCAGCCAGCAGACACCCTGGCAGGCCGTGAGGGGAAAGAGGCACCTTGGAGGCACTGTAACTCATTTGGTCCATTTTGGATTTCTGCTGGAAAATGGGACAGGTGGTTCCTGGTCCCCATCAACTGCTCCATCAGGAATTCAACAGATTTAAGCAGATGAACAGAGCACCTGATACTTTCAAATCAATGCTGCTCACGTGACAAATGGAGCTTTAAGCCAGAAGATGGGCTCCCAGAGGGGGAACTGGTGTCTTTAATAGTGAATGGTCAGAGGTTGGGATTTTCCCGGCTCCTGCCCGTGCATCCCCACTCGTGCCGTGTGAGACGCGCCGGAGGTAATGTCAGGCAATTTGCCTATCGGCAGCTTTTCATGCTGAGCAAATATTTGTCTTACCATGGCTTTAACGTGCCCGTCTCGGTGACAGCTAAATGTCAACCACGAAATAAAGCAGTGCCACGAGGGAGAGACCACACGCTGCTCGTGTGGCTCCGGGTTTTGTCAGCGCATTGGAAGCAAAGTCCGGCTGTGAAGCAACAAAAAGAAACCCTCTATTCCCAAAGGTGGCATTTGATGGGAACTTGGGGCATCTTGGCCTACTGAGGCTGTTTTTGAAGTCCGTGGAGCCTTAGCATTGGGTCTGCTGATGAATAAATGATCTCCGAGAGCAACCCCCTCTCCCTCCCGTTCCCAGGGCTCGGTTGTTTCTGACACCGAATCGCTCTCGGGTGTTTGCAGCCAAGTTTCTCGTCCGGTGACGGCGTGTTCCCCCTCCGGAAGGGGCTGCGGGGAGCCACGGCTCCGCGGGCTCTGTGACATTTGGAGTGACCGGGAGGTCACTCGGACGGAAGAAAACAAAAGCAGCGGCGGCCACGGAGCGGCCCCGCAGAGGGGAAAGCACGACCAGGGTATTTAAGACCCGCATTTTGCTTCACACCACATTCCTTCTACTTTCTATAAAATATGCTTTTTAAATCACTGGCAAATCTTTTTTCTCCTTTTCTCATTTCTCCTTTTCTCATTCCTTTCTCCTTTCTCCTTTCTCCTTTCTCCTTTCTCCTTTCTCCTTTCCTTTCCTTTCCTTTCCTTTCCTTTCCTTTCCTTTCCTTTCCTTTCCTTTCCTTTCCCTTCCCTTCCCTTCCCTTCCCTTCCCTTTTCCCTCTCCTTCCTTTTCCCTCTCCTTTTCCCTCTCCTTTCCTTTTCCCTCTCCTTTCCTTTTCCCTCTCCTTTTCCCTCTCCTCTCCTTTCCTTTTCCCTCTCCTTTCCCCTCCCCTCCCTTCCCCTTTTTCCTCTCTTTACTTTCCTCCTCCCCAGTCCTCTTCTCTCTTCTCTCTCTCTCCCAGATGCAAACTCAGGGCTGTGAGGGCTCTGGCTCCATGGTCCTGGCCATGAGCCACGGATGGAGGAGTGGGACAGCAGCAGGGAGGGCTGACCTTGCAGCACGGAGGGAAGTGTCTGCCAGCTCCAGTTTGGTGGCAGTCAGAGTTTGTGTTGCAGCAAGGAGGGACAGAGACAGCTCTGGGAAAGGGCTGAGGAGGGGTGGGCAGTGGAGAAAAATAAAATGACAAAGAGGGACGCAGCAGGGCTCAGATCTCTTGTGCACCTGCCTCTGTCTCAGCTGGGTTTAAAGTCCCCATTTCTCAAGCAATTGTAACTCTCCAGGGAGAGGAAGGAAGGAGAATCCATGGAGGTGATCTGGGACATCCCCAGAATAAAGCCAGATTCTGCTGGAAAAGTCTGTAAAAAGCCAGTTCTGTAAAGGACCCAGATCCTGCTGTAGCATCCTCAGGGTTATCTGTGTGCTGAGCTGAAGCATGTCCGGAGAAAGGAAATGGAGCTGGGAAAGGGTCTGGAGCACAGGTCAGATGAGGAGCAGCTGAGGGAGCTGAGGAGGCTCAGCCTGGAGAAAAGGAAGCTCAGAGGAGACCTTATGACTTTCTACAACTCCCTGAAAGGTGGTTGTAGCCAGGTGGGGGTCAGTCTCTTCTCCCAGGTAACAACCAATATCACCAGAGGAAATGGGCTCAAGCAGTGCCAGAGGAGGTTTAGATTGGATATTAGGAACTATTGCTTCACAGAAAGGCTTTTCAAGCCCTGGAACAGGCTGCCCAGGGAAGTGGTGGAGTCACCATCCCTGGAGATATTGAATATGTGGCACTTGGGGACAGTTTAATGGTAGACTTGGCAGTGATGGGTTAATGGCTGGACTCGATGGTCCTTTCTGACCTAAGTGGTTCTGTGATATTCAAGTCTGGAAAAAGATATTTAGCATGGACTCTGTTCTTCACTTGCCTCATTCTCTTCATCACCCTTAATGTAATATGTATGAGGATCCTGGTGAGCTCATTGACTTGTGCTCATAGGACCAGGAATAAATGAGGTTGGAAGGGACCTCAGGAGGTCACCAAGCCAAATCTTCTGCCAAGAGCAGGAATCAGGAATAACTAGGCACTCGTTGTTAGGCTTCCCCTCTCAGCTGGCAAGAACCACTGCATAAATATTCCCTTTATTAACCATTTGAATCTGCTATTTCAGGCAGATTCTGGCCCTGACACCTTTCAGGCTGCTGTGCTTGGACAACTTCAAGAAAGGACTATATCATCACCCCTCTTGTATTAGTGATTTGCCACATCCTACACCAGCCTGCTCAATTTGGTGGCTTCCCCATCCTCGCTGCCTCTGCTCCTGCCCTCTTCATGCTGCCCTCAGGCTCCCTCTCAGGGCTGAGGATCATTCACTCTCCCTGGATTCCTAATTCAAGCTCCATGTCTTTCTCCTCCTGACATGGGCCAACTCCTCCTCAGCTTCTGCTTTGGTTTAAAAATGGTTTTAAAATATTTCCGAGTATATACAATGTGTTTGCAACATCCTTTGAGTCAGAATATTGTTTGTTCTTGCAGCCTCTATCCACGTCACCTTCCTTTCCCTCCTCTTAGGGTTTCTTCCTGTGCCAAGCTTTACCTTGGAAAGGGCTCTTCTTTGCACCTGCTCAAAGTAAGGGGAGGGGAAAAGAGCTTTCGTAGGTTTTACTTTTGCTTTCTTCTCCAAAGTATTTGGAAATGTTGTTGGTGGTTGTTTTTTTAAAACTTTAATGGCAAATTTCAATACTGAAGCTTTCCATCCTGGTAATGGGGCTTTTGCCAGAAAACAAAAGAAAGGGGTGGGAAGCCTCAAGGAGCAGTTAAATTTAGTTTTCCAACTCCGTTGCATAAAGAAACCCAGACAGCTTTTACCAAGATTTGCTCTTGCAGAAAGACAATTTGTTTGTGATTTGCAGGGCCTGTTTTTACTTTAGATGAAGACTAATAAAAGCAAAGTTTTTGCTACACCACAGTGTGTTTATCTTTTCCACTCCAGGCCGGAGGACACACTCCAACCCAGAGGACAAGGAGCCACATGCAGATCTGCTCCTTAGCAGTGAAGCAAGGTATTGCTTTAGCACCTGCAGTGCTCTGGATTCAAGTGCAGACTCCACATGTTCCTTTGCTGAGTCCAAGGAAGAGGACAGCCTGCCAGGGAGGGAACAGACCCTCAACAGTGGAGAGAGAAAATAGAGTTCAGGACTTGGAGCTCCAAACTTGTCAACCCAGCACCTCACTCCTGAGCACCTCACTTGTGTGAGGATGTTTTTCACAATGCCTGATCCTTCCCTGTGCTGTACATCAAAAGACTCTGGATTAGCTCCATAGTATCCTGCAAAACCACCCAGGAGAGACTTGCTGTTGCTGAACTCCTGCCAGGAGCAGACGGACGATTATGGACATTGCCCTGAGGGACATGAAGTTCACCACGTCTCCAGCTCTTGAAATCTTAACTGTGCTCTTTCTGGGAGGTCCCTTAAGCTGTGGTTTCACAGGAATCTCATGGAATCACAGAAAACAGGGTGCCTAAAGTGATACCAGAAGTAGCTGTACCCCCACCTCTCTGTGAGGGCGATGAAACATCAGAGTGAGCAAAGGGAAGATGATGGATCTCCATCACTAGAGGTTTTGAAGGATAAGGAGGAGAAATGTCCATCAGGAGTGACACAGGCTGAGTCCATCCTGCACAAAGACAGAAACTGAGTCCTGTCCAGTCTGCAGAATCCAAAGGGCTCTATGTGAGCTCCTTCCCATGATGGTCAGGGGGGACCTTGGCAGTATCCAGGGCCCCACACATAGGCATTGAGGCCTGTTGGAGGTGACATCAAGGATCCTGCTCCTACTCTAAAATGTACATCCCCCTCTGGCCTCAGGGGACACTTGTCTCAGCCCAACAGGGTGACCCAGTCAACACCTGGGTGCCAGGAGCTGTGGGGAAGCTTCCTGACCTGTGGCTCCTGGAGAGATAATCTGGACAAGATAACATAACCCAACAGCTCCTGTCCAGAGGGAGATGGGAAACAGAATGTGGCAGAAGAGGAGCCCAGGAGGAAAGCCCCCCCAAGAACCACAGGCAAGGGCACCCATAATAAACTTAATAAACCCATAATAAACAGGGGAGTAGCTGGAGAAGCAGCACCCTTGGATATGTCAGTCCAGCTGTGTGTCAGCTCCAACAGCATCCTGCAACCCACACATGGCCTGACCCAAAGCCCTTTGGTGCAAATAAGGAGGAGCCTTGCTGCCAGGAACAACCTGGATGGGGTGCAACCAGGGAGAAGGGCGAGGAGCGTTGTGCAACCCTCTGCCAAGCATTTCTCTGGGAGAAAATAAATGCCAAGTGCAACTTGTTCCCTCCCCTGTTCCCATCCCCTCCTTCAGGGAGATGTGCCCCAAGGGGAAAATCTGAACAGTTTTGTATTCTGGGTGGAGGCTGGACGCGGGGTCAAGGCTGTGTGATGGCTGTGCTGAGGACACAGCACGTGACAAGGTTCAATTAAAACATTTCACAGGCACAAGGCTGACCTATTCACAGACAAATTGGTCTTATAAATAAAATGAATGTGTGCAGGACAAACAGGGAGCCTGTCAACCCCGCAAGCCCTGCCTGGAGCGCTGGGAAATATTTTATTGGGATATAAAGTCTTAAATGCCATTCTCCATGCATGGATGGGGGCTGTGTGGCTCTTCACCAGCGGGCCCCACTGCCTGCTCCTGCATTTTGATTCACGGCTGAGTGGGAACCTTCAATTCCCTCTGGTGGCTTTGCAGAGCGTGATTGACACCCCGCAGGTCAGAGTCTGACTTCAGCTCCCTGGTGCCCAGAAACACAGAGAGCAGAGCTCAGGGCCACAGGGACATCACTGAGAGGAGCCCTGTTCTCTCCAGGCCAGGCTGGAAGTGCTCTGGTACTTCCCACACCCCCATCACACCACCTCTGCTCCACTGATGCCATTAGCATGGGGGCAGAGGGGACAAACCCTTCCCAGTCACGTTTTTCTCCGGCTCCATCCTTATATCCTTCCCTCCTTGGCCAGAATCAGAAAAACAAACAAACCAAAAACAAACAGAACAACAAACTGAATTCTCATCTTTTCCCCATTGAGTCGATTCACCCTGCAAAGGGCCCTTTCTGAGGAGGTGGGGACTGGGGGTGTTCAGCAGAGTCAGCCCCAACCTCCTGAAACCCCAGCATAGACCACGTGGGTGTAAAAGCAGCTCTGCTGACGCCTCCAACCCCTGTAGACGTTTAATGGCACTTGTACCAGTGCTAATTACATCTTAACATTTTCCCTCTGTATTTTGGTATTTATTTTGGAAAAGCTCCTCCCTGGACTCATTTTCTTCCTCAGCTTTAAAACAATAACACCACCACGCTTGCTTTTCCCTTGGCTGTTTCCCTCATTATTTTAACTCTGCCATTCTGCTCCTGTACAGTCAGCAGAGGAGTTCAATCAGGCTGATGAGTAAAAGTGCATAATTTTATGGCTGCATATCAACTGCCTGTTATTAAACTAATCAATCAGCTTCAGTGCAGCTACCAGTACAGAACGGAAGAGGACAAGGCAGGGGAAATGCTATGCCGTTATTTTTCCAAAAGGAAAAAAAAAAATAACACAATCTGGCCAACCACATTCTTCAGCTTGTCCTTCTCTGCAGGGAGAAATGACTCCAGTGAGTTATGGAGTAGGTGACCTGCAGGAAGGTAGTGAGAAGTTTGCAGCGTCCTTCTGCTCACCCCGCAGTGCCAAGCCAAAATGCTCAGCAGTTCTCATGCTCCAAAAGACCAGGAAAGTCATCAGCTGCTCTCCCATCCCATCTTGCAGTGTCCCACTGCAGGTGCCTCCCAGCTCCTCCAGCAAAGCATTTTGGCATATGTTAAGTAAATCCCATTGAAGACAGCAAGGTCATTACCTGTGCCCATTCTTTTGGCCTTAGGGTCAGCAGTCATGGAAGAAGTTAGAGAGCTGATTTCCAGTGGTCTTACTCCCCTGATGGTCCTGGTGAGACTTCTGGGTGGCAGAAGGAAGGAAAAGATGCATGAACCTCCTTTTCCATAAATAATTAGACTCTTTCACACTTTCGCTACCAGGAAATGTAGGAATTACTTCCCCATCCTGTTTGGGGCACAGCACACAGGCCAAGGTCTGCTCCTGAAAGGCTGCTGAGGGCACCAAGGGACAGCCCACGTCCCTGAGGGCCGGGACAACTAAGGGACAAGTTACATTGCACCAAGGGAAATTTGGCCAACACATCAGGCAAAGCTTCCTGCTGAAGCAGGGTGAGCAGGCACAGGGACACATTCCCAGGAGGTTGTGGAGATCTCCTAGACCAAGCCCTAGATGTTGCTACTTCTACAGCAACATCTGTTCAGGCTGGACCTGGTGAGGTTCTGCTTGAATCCACAGATGGGAATGATAGTCTTGGGGGTTCCTTGCAGCTCTGAGTCCATGGGAAAGACCAACCCACCTTCCCTTGACTTCCAAGAGAAGGAGGAGATGATGTAACAGGGCTTTGAATCTCAGAGCAAGTCAGTGGGATCTTCTGTGTTGATAAACAAGAATGAAGAGAGAGGGAGGGAAGGAGGAAAGGGAGGGAGGGAGGAAGGGAGGAAGGAAGAAAGGAAGGGAGGGAGGGAGGGAGGACAAAGACATGGAGATCACTTGCCAGTTAGTCCCTCTTCCAACTTGCAGCTGTGCTTCCCTCTGTCTCTCTTGTGCTTCCCTCTCTCAGCCACGTTCCCTCCATCTCCTACACATAAAGAGTCAAGTTGCACAAAACAGAGCAGGCAAAGCTCTCTGCGCTGTACCCTCTAAATTCTGTGAGTCTTTAGCCTGGATGTGCATCCCCAGACCCACAGAGGAAAGGGAAAGGGAGAGGGAATGGGAAAGATATCCTCAGCCAGCCTGAGCATCCTTCCCCAGTTAATTGTATTCACTTATTAAATTGCACTGTCTCCTTCTTGGGTCGTTATTTATCACCGGTTTTACTGTCGCATCCACAGGTGCAGCCGCTCCGTGCCGGGCACTGCGGAGCACACAAATAAACGCGGTCCCTGCGCTGGAACTGGCCGCCCCGGCTGACCGGGAGTAACTCGGCATGGACCCGACCCAAAGGCTCTTCCCGGGCAGGGAAAGCAGCCCTGCGAGCCCCCGCGCCGTCCCGCTGGCCGGGGCTTGGCAGCGGGGGCTGCGGGCTGACAGCTGACGTCCTCCCCAGCCCATTTCCTCCCGCCGCTGCCAAGCCGCTCGCGGAGCACTTCTCGAAATGAATTTTCTGGAAAACAAATTAAAAGGAGGGGGTTACATCACGCAGCAGACAGCCCAGCCGGCACCGGGCTGCGCTGACAGACCCTGCCTGTGTTTTTTGGGCTGCGCCGCCACATTGCTCGCAGCTGCTGCTGGAATCTGCAGCTCGCCATCTAAATCTCTGCTGTAACCATGAAGTGATCAAAGCGGCCCGATGTTATTGTCTGCTCCCTGATGGACGGCGCGGGGCAGGGTCTCCCGGAAACCTCCCGCTTACTTCGGTTTTTTCCCCTGTGCAAAAACCACAGACAAACAAAATCGGGGAGGGGCGCAGGGAGCGGGAAGCAAAGGGGGACTCCAGCGGGTGTTACGGTCTCGGGAGTCGGGAAATTCCAGTCCCTGCAGCCTGCTGGTCGGGGGGAGGGGGGGGGGGGGGAAGGGGGGGGGGGGGGGGGAAGGAGAATATGCTGCCTGCTGGGAAATCATCCTGAGCTAGGCTGGGATATCCGTGACCTGGGCTCCCTCCCCAGCACCGCCACATCCTCCTCGCGCAGCCTCGGGTGTATCACTTTGGGTTGTTTTGGCCGGAATCGTCACCGTCCATCAGGCGTGCCCGTCCATCAAGAGCTTCCTTGGGAAACCCAGCGTGCCCCCAAACCCTTCCTCTATGTGAGAGTTGTAAATAAAGCAAGCGGGGATGAGTTCCCTGTGCCAGAGCCGCAGCACAGCCGTGTGAGGGCACCACAGGGGCCAGACCAGCGCCAGGATGGGGATGGGGGCTCCGGTCTAGCAGGGTCCACCAAGTTCCCAATGCAGAGGGGACCATGCCAGCCCACACCTTTGCTTGTGCAAAAAAAACCTTCAGCAATCAATTCTCCCCCGTAAATCTTTATTCAGGTGAGCTCATCGGCGCTGCCATGGAAAACAAGCACTGCTGCAAATGAGGAGTCATGAATAATCATGCTGGCTATTTTGAAAAGCTTTTTGTGCTTTGCATAAGAGATCCAAAGAAGATCTGCTTTTAAATAGAAGAATAGTCCTCTGAAATGTTTGGTTCGGTCTGCAGCCAAGAGATGATCTGTAGCACCTCATCCCAGTGACAGCGAGTCCCCTGCCACGCACTGCTGCAGGGTCAGGCAGGGAAGGAGGGAGGATGGGACAGCAGTGACAGCACCAGCTTCTGATCATCCATCTCCTTGCCATCGGCTGTCTGTGGGATGTGGGGCTGAACCTGCCCTGCCTCAGCTCTGCAACTGCAAAATGGGGAAAAGTGCCGTGTGCACGGTCATTAGCGTTTTACAACCATTAAAAGACTATGAACTTCTATCCTAGACAGGCTGAGAAAGTTGGGGTTGTTCAGCCTGGAGAAGAGAAGGCTCCAGGGAGACCTTAGAGACCCTTCCAGTGCGTAAAGGAGGCTTGCAAGGGACTGCTCACAAGGGCATGCAGTTAGGGGACAAGGGGGAATGGCCTTAAGCTGAAGAAAGGCAGGTTTATATTAGACATTAGGAAGAAATTAGCTACTGTAAGAGTGATGAGGCCCTGGCACACATTTCCCAGAGAAGCTGTGGCTGCCCCATCCCTGAAAGTGTCCAAGGCCAGGTTGGATGGGGCTTGGAGCAACCTGGGCTACTGGAAGGTGTCCCTGCCTATGGCAGGGCATTGGAATGAGATGATCCTTAAGGTCTTTTCCAACCCAAACCATTCTATGATTCCATGATTCTATCCTCTATAGAGGAAGCTCTCTAAATGGCTGGAATTAAGGGATACAAATAGATTTTGCATAAGAAAGTCCTAACCCCCAGCCTCTGGTTGTGCCTCCAGTGAGAGGTTTCTTGTTACCTGTTTCCATTTAAGCTGGGTACATACCACCCATTATTTACAGAGATATTTTAATTCCTTCCCCCTCCACCAATTCTTTCTCTCGCTGCCTAATACACTCCAACCAGGAATTAAGGATACAAATGCAAAATCTCCACTTGCTCTTTAATTTCTTTCCTGTGAGCCATTGGTCCAGCTCTCCAGCCTGCCCTATCCAACCTGGGAAAGCCCAAAAAAAAAAAAAGGGAAAAAAAGGACAATGGAGAAAGTGCTTGCCTTGCTTTAGTTAAGCCTGTAGCAAAATATTTCTTTTGCTACCTATTTATTAGTATTCTGGTACAACAGGGAAAGGGTTATCAAAACAGTTACTGGACCATGGGAAACCTCTTTTTTGCTGAGAATAAGAGATTTTTGGAGAGCCACCTCTGGTAGCTTTATGCACTTCTGCTTCCCTGATGAATATTTTCATATTCTCAGTTTCAATGCAGGATGACTGTCGTGTTGGGCCACACAGTGCACATCTGGTCTGTGCAGAGCAGACACAGAGAGGGCATGTTCTCAGTGTGATCCTCTTTCATTACACCTCCCCTTGAACCCAAACATCTGCCATCGTGTCCAGTGACTTGAGCCAAACAAACCACCTTCAGAAAATAAAAGCAGACCCAACTGGTGTTAGCAAAAAGGACTAAAAGCATGGGAGGGGAAATGTAAGCTGAGAGAAAGTGGGAGGAAGAAAATTGCAAAGAGCAAATATCTGGAGAATGATCCGATAACCACAGAGCAGCAGCCCCTTAGTTGTGAATGGCAAAAAAAACCAACTCAGAGAGCTGGTAAAATTTGCAGGCAGTATGAAAACAAGATTGGTGGCAAATAGCCATGGGCACAGGCTGGTTGTGCAGGCAGGTGCTGATGGCTGAAGTGGGAACCCCCAAACAACTCATTTCAGTGCGGCCACAGGAAGAGGCAGATGTTTTTGGAGCAAGGGATGTGGGTCACACCTAGGACATTGGGGGATGCATCCTGGAAATCAGTGACTCAGAACCAGATTGAATGGTCCTGGTAGACAATTGCTTGTGTATGAACTCCCAGCAATGTCTTAGCCAAGAAGGTTGGAGTAATCCTTGGCTGCGCAGCCAGCAAATATTAAGTGGGAGTGCTGAAGTGATATTATCTCTGTAAACAGCATTAGTGAGGCCATTTCTGAAAAGTTATGTCTAGTCCTGGTGTTCACATGTGCAAAAAAAGATCTTAGGGAAACAGCAAAGATTCCTGCCAGAGAGATTTCAGGCATTGAAAACCTGCTTTAGAGAGAAAAACATATCCAAGAGAAGAAAACGAAGGGACTTTACTCCCGTTTACCAACATCTGCACAGGTGTAAATGCTGGAAATAACACCAAGAAAAGTTGTAATGAGATGGAAACTGAGAAATTTGGATTAAATCCAAGTGAGAGATCTGAACCAGTTGTGCAGAGGTCAGGTTTCCCCCACCCAGTTGGCCACCCACCATCCAACATGGCTAAAGGTTGGCAGGTTTTTCATGCCAACTGCTCATCCGAGTGGCCAAGATCATGTCTGATTGCCTTTAGCTCGTTAGTTTTCTGACCTCTTGTTTAGAGGAGGAAATAGGATTGGCTTTTGGTGCAGAACTTGAGGCTACACCACTGCTACAATCCAGGAATTTGGTTGGTCCTACTGCTATTGCTGTAGGTCATCGTTTTGGGGAGATGTGGTGGGACTGGGCGAATCTCTGCACACAAAGTCACTTTGTGTGTTGAACAGAAGGCTGGCTCAGGGAGATTTTTTCTTAGATTACTCAGCCAAAAAGGTAGCAACCAAGGTAATTGGGCACGAAAGCCCTTTTTTTGCTAACTGTTAAAAAACATGGAGTAAAACAGATGGATCAAAAGCTTGTTGACACTGATGGGGATCTTTCCAAGCGACTTCAGTGGGGTTTTGGCTTAGGTACATATGCTCTTGGATATCAGTAGGCTGATCTCAACAGCAAATGAAATGGCCCCTGGATGTCACTGCTGTGCTGCAGTAGAGCAGCAGAAGAGTCTTATTCTATGGGATGTAAAGAAGATGGAGTTAAGACCCAGAGGAAAGGCCTGGATAACTGGAAGCATTGGCTCAGGCCTTTGGTCTTCCTCCAGCACAGATTGCAAATGACTGCAAGTTATCATCTGACAGATGCTCTGTCGTGGCTCCAGTCCATTTCCTACTGCACAAGTCTATACATCACCACCAGCGCTGCCGTCAAGCCTGCGTGGTCAAACCAGCCTTGGCTGCTGGGGTTTTTTTGCAGGTTCTCCTCTTTCCTTTTTCAAACTCCTCCCTTCTCCAGGAAAAATTAAAAAAAAAAAAAACTCACACCAAAAAAAACTCAACAAAACCCAATCCACCATCCACCATAAATTTAATTTATTTCAATATAAAGTCTGAGCCTTACGGTCTCATAAAAGATGTAGGGAACCAATTCATTGATGTCTCCTTCAGTTTGCAAATCTTAGTGTGAGAGATGCTGCTATTCTCAGCAGGTTGATAACAATGAAACCTAATGATGACATTTAAACCTATTGTTTCTATCAACAGCTTGCCTGGGGTTTAATTTGATGACATTTAAACATATCATTTTATCAACAGTTTGCCTGGGGTTCAGTTTGATGGAAGACCTTCAGATGAGTTGTTTGCTCCTGGGAAGGCACAGGACTGGATTGTTTGGGGTAGTGGAGAGATAAGAACCCAAATTCCTCCCATTACCCCCACAGTAATTGTCATGAGGGAAATACGTGTAGTCAGCACAAAAACTTTTGGGAAGTGCAAACTGTCGGGGTGGAATACAATAGTTTGAATTCAATCTGAGAATAAGCAATACTGGGAAGAGTGGGCCGATTGCATCACTCATTTCCCTGTTGGCTGCACTAAAAACCTTTAATTCAGCTCTGAAATTTCTGCTGAATTCCTGTCCACTGCACTAAAGTAAAGCAGCCTTGCTTCAAAATTGACTTTGACTTTGCAAACAAGTCTGCAGGAATTCCTACCCAGCTGACTGCTGTCATTTATTTAAGCAGCTCAATACAGGATTAAGTAGCCCTGGAGCCTGGGACAGCCTTTTATCTTGAGAAGTGACTGTTCCAGGTAAGACAGAGAGATGAAGCAGTGGGAGATGTGGGATTTCTCTCACCTGACTTCATATATCCACAATGCAGACATTTCCAGCAGAGCTGGTCACCCCAGGCTCCCTTTGTAGTCAGCAGAAACAGGCACTTTTAGGGCATGATTCATCTGCCCTATTTTCAACATCTGTGTCGAGGTTGTGATAAATTACAACCAGGGCTCCAGAGCCTCCACAATTAAGGGCCTCATCCAACTGTCCCCAAATATACTGTGCTTGGGGATGTCCTGCGTCCCCCCTCTCCACCAGATTCTGCTCCCATGTGGCTCCTCCCCAGACCCACTGGAGGGACATCTCTGGCTCCCTGTGTGATCTGAGAGGGCACAAGATACCTGAGAGCCTGCATGGCTTCTCTCTTTTGCCTTATTAAATCTCTGACCCCTAAAATCTCAGAGATTAATCCTCTAATACTGGTTATGAATTCTCCAAGGTGGTAAAGATTCAGCTCAGGACTGACAGAGGAAGGTATTCGGGTATTGGGACCCTCTTTAGGTCAAGGGGAGGCTGGTGCTTAAGTGCCTTGGGGCTTTGTTCTGTATTAAGACCCCAGGAAAACTTTAGAAACATGAGGGACACTTTCAGGTTAACACTCAGCTCATTTGGCAGAAAGAGAGGAACATGGATTGTTTCATTACTTTGTGGGATAATCCATACGTGATTATTTGGCTCTAGATGGGCCATGGAGCCAAACTCATCCGTAGGAGGTTCTGTGGGAATTAATAATTACAAATCCATTTCAATCTAGTTTGTGAGTCTTGCTGAGCAGGTACCATTGTTTTTTCAGGCTTGAATACCTATTCCATAACGAATCTGAAGTGTGCCCTGGCCCAACTCTGATGGGTTTTCAGTCACCTCCACATATATTTTCTCTGAGCAACATGACCTAATTGAAGATGTCCCTGCTTGTGGCGGGGGGGTTGGACTAGATGGCCTTTAAGGGTCCCTTCCAACCCAAACTGTCCTATGATTCCATTATATTCCTGCCCTAATTCTTTAATTTTCCAGCCACACTGAAACTCAACGAAAAAGAGAAACCACATCTACCCACAGACCGTTTCTGAGCCTTTTTGCCCTAAATATGGAGTGCTTGCCTCATCACACTCCCTGGACCTTCACCACTGGCTGGAACAGTTGGTGTGGGGTCTGACCTACCCCGGGACACCCTCATCTACTGCTTTTTCCAACCCTCTCCTTGGAGACCTTCCATGGCTCAGGACTTAGTGGGCTCATGGGTGCTTCCAGCATCACTGGTGCAGCCTCCTGGTACCCCTCAGGTGCTTCCGAAAACCCCATCGTGCGCCCTACACCCTGAGGTGGGTTTGTCCATCCAGCTGCTCCTTTCACCTTCCCCTGCTCCTCCATCTGAGAATGCACCCTGGAGAAGACCCAGAGGTTGGACAGGAGCCCTCAAAACAGCCACCTTGGACTGTGGCAGAGCTGTGATTGTGGCGCAGTTATGTTGCAGTTGCTATGCAAACAGCCGCTCGTTTTGCTTTTCAGTGTGTAATTATCACTAAATCATCGAGGTGGAGGTTTAACTACCTAATTCATTTACTTTCTCTGCCCCTTGGCGCTCTCACTGCATCAGCTGTGGGGACCTGGCCACCCAGAGGAGGCTGTTTGCAGGGCGTAGCTGTGTGAGCAGTGCCCCAGGTCTGTGAATATCCAGGAGATAACCACAGCCAAATGTTGATTGCACCAACTCAGAACCATCAGGGCTCAAAATTAAAATCGCTGCTGTTCAAAACCCAGCCTGTTTTTTTCCCCTTTCCCCCTCAGTCCTCCTGCTAACAAAGCAGGGAGGCAGCATTTCACCCTGAGGAGGGGCTGAGCAGCGGTCAGTGACCCACGGCAGCCACAGGATGGACAATGGAAGGTCAGATTCCCCCCGGGGCTGCATTTGCTGTAGGAAAATGCTCCTCCAGAGCAGACAGGGTCATCCATCACCTGCACGTAACTGCTCCCATCTGGGCTCTCCATGGGGCTTGGACCTGCAACCCCCACACACTGTGCACATTAATGGCAGTGTCCCCCACCCTGGGGGCGAGGCAGAGGAGATAAATAATTAACTTTGCTGTGAGCTGGGTGGTGGACAACTAACAAAGATCCCCTTAACCAAGGCCTTTTAGCCTGAATCTTCTCGGTCCAGGAAGGCTTCAGGTTTGCCTGAGTATAAACCATGCACAAGGACATCCAGGCATCCACAGCAGCATTCCTCTGCTCCACGGGGTTGGGAAGCCATCACCTCATGCCCTGCACGTGTCCTCTGCCCTTTAGCATGGTGTCTGCCACGACAGTTGTTTTTGTGACACAGGCACATGTTGAGCTGGCATCAAACCACCGACTCTGGAGCTGAACGAGCTCCAGAGCCATTAACAACCTCTGGAATCATGCAGCCTCCCTGCTGGCTGCCTTTTACGATCCTTTAAATTGTCAGCTAACAAGATGGTGGGGACGTTGGTTTAATGATCATTAGCAAGACCCAATTAGCAGGGAAGCTTAATGAATCCTCAAATGCAAGCTTGCTAATTTAAATACAGATAATTCATGGCACCGGTTGAGTGCTTAAACATTTTCAAAGGCCTCTCTGTGTGTCAATAATATGGACACAAGCCTGATCGATCTTCATGAATGACAATGGGTTGGACTCTTTGGCGTGTTTGTGAGAAATTTAACACAATTTGTCTGCAGCAGCAAAATGCTTCAATAAAGCTCTAGTTAAGAAACAGTCAAGCTTCCACAACCATTTATCAGATTATCACACAAGAGAAAGGGAGGGAAAGGAGAGAGAGAGAGAAAGAGAGAAGGATCTAAGTACAGCTGCAAAATTTATTATCTTTTTTTTACCCTGAAACTGTATTTCTTCTTATTATGCATGTGACTGGGTCATTTTACCAGCTAATTCCTGCATCTCAGAAGCACTCAGTATCACAAGGCAATGGGACTTGGAGTCCAGGCTGTCAGCTGAACTGGGGAAGTTAATGGGCCAGGCAGCCTGCGTTGGCGGGAAGCGTTCCCGGAGAAAACATCTTGATAAAAGAAAAAACATCCAAAGAGTGACAAATGGCCATATGAGGCCAGAGAGGGAGCAAAACCAAGACACTGGAAAGAAAATAGCACTGGGAGGAAAATAAGAGGCACATAAAAATATATATTTATATATACATATATATGTGTCTAATAGAAAGCACCCAATAAAAAGCGCTCAGTAAAAACAGGCAACCCTGGGCATGAGGGAGGCAGAAGCAGCTGTGGTTTTAGGCAGATTTATCACAGAGTGGGGTTGGGTAGTTTGAAACTTGCAGGGGAAAACAGAAAGGAGAAGAGGTTGATTTGATGAAATAATTATGAGCGGGAAAATGTGATGGAGAAGGGAAGAGAGGGCTTTATAGCTGTCAGAAAAATGAAAAGGCTGAGCAGAACCTCATGAAAAGGATGGAGAGTTTAGCTCCCTTTTGTCAGCTTTTCACATCTCCCTCATGGCCTGAGTGCTGAAAGGGGCTTTGCCCCCACGATCAGAGTTCTCCAAACCTGGGGAGAGCAGCAGCTGTGTCAGACACGCGTGTTGGGTAAGTCAGAGCTCATTTCTCTCTGTGCTCAGCCCCATCTGCTTTCCAGCACTGCCCTGGTGCCATGTGCTTCCTCCCCCTCAAGTTGCCCTCGTAGCTGAGGTTGCACATGTACTGAGGACCTCCCCGAATTCCCCCTGGAGAGCACAGGAGGGTGAGGATGCAGCTCTTGATGTGTGGGATGACAGCACTTGGGATGAAATGCCCGCTGTCCGTGGGAGACCACCACCATTTGGCTCACAGGACCCCACCGAGGCCAGTGCTGAGCTCTTCATTTCCCCTCTCACATCTGACCATCGAGGAAAGCCAGGGGTGTCCTTCATTGCTCACAGGCAGTGAATTATGGATCAAAGAGGAAAGATGCAGAGGTTCATTAGTTGTTCATGCTCAGTCTTGGGAGGCTGGATGGGCACAGCAAGACACAGGACAGAGGATTGTCCCTATTCGCTGCAGGCAGCACGTCAAGAACAGGTTGAGCTGGCACAGGAATATGATTCAGTGCTTAACATAAACAATGCTTTTGAGAACCTCCAGATTATTCAGGAGAGGGAGCTGACAAGTCTGGCAGAGGACTTGCAGAAGACCTGAGCCATTCTGGCCCAGTTGGAAGCCAGGTGAGACACCAGGTGGGACACCCTGGGCCACCTCAAATGGCACCAGAAAAATAGGGGAGGGTTGTGACCCCATCTCACACACAAGCATTTCTATCCCAGACATACAGCTACACGATAATTGAACCACCTCACATCTCCTGACTACCAGAGCACTCCACAGGGAGGTTAAAAATTAACTTCCCTGGGCAGCTTTGCTGACCTTGAGCAGGCAAAATTCAAGGTCCAGTCCCCAGCAAGGGCCAGTCTTCAGTCTGAGATATTAAATTAGTAATTGTGACTTCTTCTTTGTATCTATGCTTGCATGTCTAAAAGTCGCATTTAGAGGCTTTTCTCTGAAAATGGAAACCCATGACTGGAGTTTTGTAATGACATAAAAGGAAAAAATGGGATCTTCATGAAAGTCAATGGTAAAATTTCCATTGCCTTCCAGGGTCCTTTTGTTGTCTTCCCACCCACAGAAGCCTGAGACTCTAGACAAAATCATGAGAAATGCAATAGTTAAGTTGCGGCATCTTATCTAGCCTTGACCCAGAGCTGAGACCCAAAGCTCTCCCTTTAGGAGTCTTGGAGATGAAAAAATTCCCTTATTTTCTCCTTCCAGATAAGGTCACCCCGGCTTAGTTTTCATTGACTTTCTTAGAATCATAATATCATTAAGTTTGGAAAAGACCTCTAAGATCATTGAGTCCAACTGTGTTGGCACTTTTTTGGTCCTGTTGGCAGATCAAGGGTTCTCTGGGTTGGATTTATTTTGTGCAGTAGCAGAAGCCTGTAAAAAGTGTTTTCAGGCTTTTGGAGGATCGGCTGAGTTGCTCCCAGAAGCCAAGGTCTCTCGTTTTCTCTGGAGACATGTGTATTCCTGCCCATTTGGAAAGCTTTTAGTTGGTCAGAGGAGCAGTAAATAAGGTTTTACTGACAACACCAGTCCTGTGAGCAATGATGGATTGTCACCACAAGAGCATAACTTCTCAGTGAAATAAACCACTATTTAGTGAAAAAATGCTTCAAAGAGTGACAATCCATGGCTGATCCCAAGCCATGGGTTATCTCTTTGGAAAGGTTGGTTAAGTGACAGAGCTGAACATGTATCTTTATATATATGAGATTTCGAAAACACTTGATAATCTAATCAAAATTAAACTCTCTGCTTTTGAGTAATCATTCAGTCTTGTTGGTCTGAAAGCAGAAAGCAGAAATTTCATATCCTGGCATGTGATTTATTGGTAAAGGTGCTCAAATATGGAAACTGGGACTTTGATCTTTTCATGAGAAATAGTTTTCCCATCTGTAATCCAGGGCCATTTCTATCAGCTACTTTATAACTACGTAATAGCTGTAAAATATGAAATGAGTCTGAATAACTATTAAGGAGGTGGGATTTTCCTCTAATCAATTCACTTCTGAAAGCACTCATCCTCCAGCAGCTCTTTTAGCACCAGTCCACAAATGGGATTGCTCACGCAAAAAAAAAAAAGAATACATGAGATTTTTCCACAAGCCTTGATGTTGTGATGGATCTTTCTTTTCAATTAATTTAAAAAAAAATAACCCCATGTATTTATGTGTATGTGGTTGGCATCACCAGGACTAAGGACATTCCATTATTTTTCCTTCTCATGTGCTGTGTAAATGAGGTCAAGACAAATCTGCTCTTAGGGGAAAGTGCCCAATGCAAGTGAAAGAGAAGCCTTTGATCCAGGAACCTTCTGCCCCACGGGAATAGCCCCCCAAGCTTGCTTAGTCTACCAAAATGGGAGCCAGGATGGGATACAGCTGCTGTCTGCACATTTATCTCAGGGGTAAACATGAAAGATCAGGAAGAGCAAAATTAAGGGCAAATGGCCTGAAAGTGAGTCAATGAAACCAAGTGGTTACAAGAAGGTTTCTGACTACCAGGGCAGTGCTGTTATGGGACAGCCTCTGGGCAAAGGAGAAAGGGGCCAAAATACCTTTGCTGATTTAACAGGGAGCCTGGATGTCTCTGCAAGTCCCTTCCAGCCCCCCAGCCCTTTGTTTTTCCCTTGCTGGCTCATCTGGAGGTTGGTGAGTTCAGTGCTGCTTTGCTGTCCCTCCTGATGTCCCTGGGCCCTTGCAGAGGGAGCCATGTCCCACAGTGGCACTTGGGACTGGGTTTGTGTCCGTGGGTGTCCGGGTGCTGAGCTGTGTGGGGAGCAGGAGGCAGGAGGAGTTCTTGCCAACACTTTTATCCTGCCAGCTGGCCCTGCCTCCTCCTCTCCTGTTCTTACTGCTTCCTGCACGGAGCAGCGGCCTTGGCCACTGAGTAATGGAAGAGGGAGAAAACCCCGGAGGAATTGAGGAGAGCAGGCTGCAGAGGTTAAAAAGGACAGCACAAGCCGTTGAGAGCTTCAGCATCCCCTGGGGAGGGGGTTTCTGTGCAGTGCTGGGGGTTGCATGGATGGATGGATGGATGGATGGATGGATGGATGGATGGATGGGGAAGGGATGGGTGTCACAGCACACCTGGACAGGGAAGAACCTATTCGGGTGTAACACCCCAAAATGACCATCCCCCAGAAGCCACAATGCCCTGTCCCACTGGCACCTTACAGCTGCATATTTGCCCCCTCCCAACAGCCTCTTCCCCCGTGCCCAGCACTGCCCCTCCATTCCCAGGGTGGTCCTGCAGCTTTCGGAGCCGAAGCCCCTCACGTCAGCAGCGTGTCTTTGAAAGCTGAACGTGCCTGTGAAAGTGCTCAGAGATGCTCTTTGAAGAGTCGGCAGAATCTCTCATTACAGATCCCCAGCTGCATTTTCCTGCTAACCTTGCATTCCTGAGGATGCAAAGTGAGACGGGGACGTATGTATGGAGAACATGTTACCCATCGCACAGGCTACTCCCACAGCCAGGAAAATATGTCCTGCGAGTTTCCTCCCTTAGGAAGGCCAAAAATCAATTCAGTTTTTCCCCCTGAATTTTCCAAACACTCTCTGGGCTGTTCCTGACTGTGTAGGAAGCTCACATTTCATCCCACAGCCCACAAAGGGTCCAGCATGAATATCTATCACAATAACATCGCCATCATCTTCCCTGCTGCAGCTACCATTATTTAATTCTTATTTATGGGCTTCAGCTCAGAGAGGAGCAGCTTGCATTAGCACACACACAGAGCTATAAGTGACTGGTGACAACCAGCAAATTAAAAGTCTCTGGCAAGACTCACCACTCCTGAATTTGGGAGAAGAGACTGGCATCTTTTTCTGTTATTGCAGTGCCCGACTCAAGTGGCACAACAATGGATAAGGGTGGTTTTCCAGCACTTGTTTTTCTAACCAGCACAGGAGATGTGGTTTTGGGGATGGTGGGATGGAGCAAAGGGAGTCAGCCCCCAGGACAAGGCGCAGGAAACCTGGAATATTCCGGTCTCCATTGCTCCTAAGATGTGATACCACCTCCTGCTCTCAACACATGCTCTGCCCAAAACAGAGCCTTCACAAGTCCACAGTCCTTGAAGATGATGCCAAGGCAGGGAAGGCAAAGAGAGGCTGCATGTGGTGTCAGGAAAGTTTCCCTGGGAAGGTGCCCCAACCCTCCTCAGGGACAGCCAGGACTGATGAGTGCCTGTGACCATTCCCAGAGCATATTCCTAATCTCAGTGGTGCCAGCGCTGTTCCTGCCTCTCCAAATGCAACCCATTGTTAATTATTGTTCATTAGCAGTAGTATTATCATGACTACAATTGTATGGACATATATAATTAATTATTCACTTTCTTAATTAAATACTTAACGATGTTAATGGTTTAAATCAGGTCATCAAAGCACTTACAGCTTATATGAAACTCTGCCAGCACTGAAAGTCATCCTCATTCCCACCAAGGCCTTGTCCATTCAAGAGGCCTGATCCTGCCTCTTGAATTGTACCAGTCCAGGCATTGATGTGGCCACACCAGGAACAGAATCAGAGAAACTATTTGGGTTAAAACCAGTGTGTTAGACTCACCACAGCATCATCTCATCCCTCTGTCTTGATGTGTGAAGCCATGCAAATTGAAAAAAAAAAAAAAGAAAAAGAAAAAAGGTGAGATAGACAAATATGTTGAGACAGATGTTCAGGGTGCACAGCTGGAGGCAGTGCAGCATCCCCCCAGCCTGTGTGCATCCAGTGGGGAGTGGGCACGCTCAGGATACTGCACAGGCAGTGCTTCCACAAGGTTATTGTGAACAAAGGAATTCACTCCATCGTCAAACTGACCAAGTGACCTGGAACAGGCTCCTTTTGCCTCACACCTGGGTAAGCCAGGACATGCCCTAAGTTAGGCAGAAGATCCAATGCAACCAGCAGTCACCAAAGATGTGAGATCAAATCCTGCTGACTTTGTCTTCAGCTCATGTGAAAATCCTCTCCCCAGATTTGGGGGCTTGAATTTGCTGCTTACGCTCAGTGGTGCGGTTGAGATGCCACCAGGGATCTGCAATATCCATGTCAGCACAATGCAAGAGCTACAGGACATCTCCAGCATCCTGGAATTGTGGTGGGAGGGCAGGAGAGATACTCCAGGGCATCACAGCAATGAGAGATCTGTGTTTTTGTGTGAGCCACTGCCCCCATGCATGATCCCAACTCTGGAGCTGAAACCTGACTTGAACCCACTGCAAAAGGGACTAGAAGCAGGTAGGAATGTATCCAGCCACTCTGTCACAGAGTCATGGAATGGTTTGGATTGGAATGGAACTTAAAGATCATCTTGTTCCAACCCCCCTGCAAGGGCAGGGACACCTTCCTCTAGACGACGTTGCTCAGAGTCCCATCCAGCCTGACCTTGAGCACTTCCAGGGATGTGGTGTCAACAGTTTCTCTGGGAAACCTGTTCCAGTGCTCACCAGGTCACTATCTTCACATTACTTGGGAACTTGGTTCACTCAGGACAGAAGTGAATCATCCAGCTCCGGCTGAAAAATGAGAACTGACTGCCTGACCCTCTTTGTACCTCTTCAGTGCTGGAATTCCCCACTGCCAGCATAAATCTGGGGTCACATCTTATAAATTCTTGAGTGTTTGTGCTGTCTCCTGGGTCCCTGCCTTCCTGAGCTGCTCGGTGTTGGTTTCTGTACTCACTGATCTCTGTAGCAATTTCTGTTCAGCGTTTTTCAGTGAAATGGAATGACCTGCTTGCTACCCTGTGCTGACAGATGTAACTCTCCAGCCTGCACTGACCTCAGCTCCCACATATGCACATTCAATAAAATGCCTTAATATCTCTTGCCCTGCCACTCCTGCTGCCTCTGTCAGATGGCAGCACATTTTTATCATGGAGGGAATGCAAAAAGTTTACACGGGTTGAAAACAATGCTCAGCTAATTCGTGGCAGAGAAATTCCTGAAGGGCTATTTAATGTTGAGAACAGCACTTCTGGAAGTCTGAGAGCCACAGAATGAGACTGGTGTCCAAGGCAATAGCACTGAATGTTTGCCCTGCTCTCAAACTCTTCTCCAAGCTCTTGATCCTTTGATCTTGATTCCTTGGCTCTTGGTCCCTTGGTGGAGACAGGACCAGAGCGAGATGGGCCATGAGGCCAACATGTGGATGTTCTTCACTCTCCACTGACTTCAACAGGTGTCCTTTGGTGAAGTATCTCAGCTTGCACCAACCCATCCCGTTCCTTTGAAGTCAATGTGACTTCAGGGTGCAAGAAGCAACCTCAAGGCAGGACTGATCTCCTCTTTCATGTATCTGTGCTATCTGGACTGCAGAGACCACAGTGTGGTGGAGACTGGGAAGTGCCCCAAGACAGAGAGTGCCATTGTGTATGGGTTGGTGTCAATTAACTCTAGGAACGGTACTGAATAAATTAAATTACGCTGCAATCTGAAACTAAACTGATTCTTAATTAAAAGATAAGATTTTTTTTTTAATCCTCAGATGATTTAAACAAAAAAAAAAATTAAAGTGTGGGAATCACAGTCACCCTTCTCAGTGTCTGAGCAGTTTCATAGTTGAGGGCCTGAGCAACCCAGTGTAATTTCTGAGTTGTCCATTGATACAGCCCTGGTTTGAGCAGTGGGTTGGACAAGGTGACCCTCAGAGATGTCCTCCAACTCAAATCAAGGGCACGTAGTGATAGGACAACAGGGAATGGCTTGAAACTGAGAGAAGGCGGATTTAGATCAGATATTAGGAAGAAATTCTTCCCTGTGAGGGTGGTGAGACACTGGAACGGGTTGCCCAGAGAAGCTGTGGCTGCCCCATCCCTGGAATTGTCCAAGGCCAGGTTGGATGGAGCTCTGAGCAACCTGGGCTAGTGGAAGGTGTCCGTGCCCATGGAAGGGGGGTTGGAACAAGATGGTAGATGATTTTTAAGGTGTCTTCCACCCCTAACCATTCTCTGATTCTACAACTCTACGCTACTCCTTGTATTGTGAACTCAGCTGTTGGGTGCTGAAGGATCAGGATCTGGTTTGGAGACCCCGGTGATGAACAAGTGCAACAATCAAGTGTGAAGAAGCAGGGTGCAACGTACCAATAAAAAACCAGAATATTTCAATTTTTTTTGTTAAGGTTCATTCTGGAAAACAGTAAGTAGGTTACTCTAGTGCCTGGATAGTGGCCTCTGTGTACAGAGGAGTCCTTGTTCCCAGGACCTGGAGTTTCTGTTTCTCTTTCCAGCTGAGCATGAGGACTTGGAAATCTGCCTTTTACTAGCCCCCAGTAAATTCTGGGAAATACAGAAAAAATCCTTATTCCAGTCACTACAGACAAAACAGATTTCTACACCTCTCAAGTTCCTGCTTTGTCTCGTTGCTTACCAGGGGATGTGCTATGGCACAAAGGTATAACTTATGGCTAAATAATGCGCTGCAAGGAAACATAAATCACCACAAAAAGCCAAGAAGGAAAGCCTTATACAGGCAAAATCTGGCCCGTGGGAAAAAGTGGGTTTTGAGGCTGGGAGGAATGAAATCTCAGGCCTGATACTTTCTTACAATGATTTAGTCCCACTATCACCTGAGCAACTCCCCCTTTATTTCAGTTGTGTGGGTGAAGAGTAAGTCTGAATAGTCACTTTTCCTTGACAGTCCCAGTACAGCCTGTCTCTTTCTTGACTCAAACTCGGATCTTTTTTCCCCATTATTAAAATGATTCTTTTCATTCAAGGCCTTTTATCGGATGTTCTGCTGCAGTACAATAAAGCACATCTTTTAAAACATTCCCATAGAGCCGAGAGCACCACCACGGTCTGTGGCTGGGTCTGATCCTTTGCTTCTGGAGGAAGCCTTAACATCCTGGACATAACAGAGCTGCTCCTGATTTATGTTGGTGCCAACAAAGAAAGAAACCTGCCTTCCCTCTTTATGGCTCATCACCTTGAGCACCAGCAGGTTTTGTTCCCTCCACAGGAGAATTTAGGCTTCTGCGGGATGTTGACTTGGACTTTTGCCTCAGCTAAGGTCCTAAAACAGTCTGTCTCCATAAAAATGCTATAACAAACTGCCCCATCATGTTTCACATCTCCCTCTCTGCTGCAAGTGGCTGCCTCTGCTCCTACAATGAGCTACATCGTATTTCACAGGGCTGAGTTCCCATCTCCGAAAACCTGAGGATAGCAATTTTAAGGCAGCTTCCCTTGTAAACAGCAGACTTTTATGTTTTTCATAATGGCTGTCCTGTTATATCTTAAAGCCATAATTATTTCTCAATTTTTTCGCCTCTCAAATCCATAATCTGTTCTGATAAACAAAATTCAGTGATTAAAGAGGCTGTACTCTTTCCTTCACTAAGACATTTTTTCAGCATTTTTATTTAAAGGCCTATCCTTCCCCAGCTGTAAGAATTTTATGGGTGTACTCAGAGAGAGAATCAGGATAGATATGCAAAGTTAAAGCTTTATCAGCTCACATGGAAGTTTTTATTTTCCCACTTCTACTCTGGAAATTGAAAGTCATACCATCTTCTCGCAGATATAGTTTAAAAATTCCTTTTTCCTTTAAGCGTGTCAGAAATTCCAAAAGGAAAATTACAAAGCTCGCCCAGAAAGTCATAAGGAACCTATTTTATATACAGCTCTCCTCTAAAGAATGCTGTAGATTTAGGGTAATTACTTGTTCTTGCAGTTCTGTGGGTTAAAATAAACGAACACTGTAGTTTGTTTGTCTTATAGCCCAATGTTAAGGTCTTTGCATATTTGATTTTAACTGGAGCTGGGCCTTAGAAAGGGCTGAAGGATTAAGAGTTTAACATAATTTAATCTCCTCAAATCTTTTAGTAGGAGACTGTGTGGTTTGCAGATGTTTTTGGTTGGTGTTTTTTATTTTTGGTTTCATGGTGTAAGCCTGGGGCTGGACGCTGGAGCTGGGAGCCCAGATTGCAGTGCCATGTATTTCCTGGGTGGTCTTGAAGAAAACTGTCTTGAATTTCTTGTCTTGATGACTGGATGCTCCCCTCCTGAGCATTCCCATCCCACAGGGCGCTGAGCAGAGCAGCTACAGGGGTGGGAGCAGCCTGTGGGGCTGGGGAGCTCCGGGTCTGGAGTCACAGAATCAGAGAATCCGAGAATCATAGAACCATAGGATAGTTTGGGTTGCAAGGAACCTTTAAAGGTCATCTAGTCCAACCCCTCTGCAATGAGCACGGACATCTTCTACTAGATCAGGTTGCTCAGAGCCCAGTCCAACCTGAATTTGAATGTTTCCAGGGATGGGGCATCCACCACCTCTCTGCAGAGCCTGTGCCAGTGGCTCACCACCCTCATTCTAAAAAACTTCTTCGGTATATCTAATCTAAATTGAAACTCCTTCAGTTTAAAACCCCTACCCCTTGTCCTATGGAATGTTTTATGGTGAGGCCCTGGCACAGGTTGCCAAGAGAAGCTGTGGCTGCCCCATCCCTGGAAGTGTCCAAGGCCAGGTTGGACAGAGCTTGGAGCAACCTGGGATAGTGGAAGGTGTCCCTGCCCATGGCAGGGGGTTGGAATTAAATGATCTCTAAGGTCCCTTCAACACAAACCATTCCATGATTCTATGATTTTGTGGCCCACTCAGATGCATGGTGTGGGCTAATTGGGAGGGTAAAGCTGGCACCTCCATCTGGGAAGGAGTTTATTACCAACTAATAATGGGCTGGATGATGCAGACACAAGACTGAGTGTCTGTCACTGCTTAATTATGAGCATGCCCACTGCCTCAGCATCTGCCTAGTGGAGGATGACTGATCTTAGAAAGAGTATTTAAGAGGCCACTTGCATAATGTGGTCTTTCTCCTGCCTGGAAGAGTCATCAAAAAACCCCAGGTAGGGCCACACTGAGCTTTGTGACACCCAGAGCCTCCCGTCTTGGTGCTGCCTGGAGAAACGGCCTCACCCTTGTGCAATTACAGCAAAACCCAGTGGTTTTTACTCTCCTGGGAAAGCTCTAATGGACTGTGGAAAAGATGAATGGGGATTTGGCCCCTGCCACAGGGAGAGAAAGATTTGTAAGAGAAGAGAGAGGTAGGACTAAACTTGACCTTGCATGATAAAAACGGGGCCAGATTCCTCATTCCTGGACATCAGGGCAGTCTCAGGAGAAGACAAAGGGGCTGGTGGCACAACCACCATGTGCATGGCCTGGCTGACTCAGGAGGAAAGAGCCGCAAAACCCATCCTTCCCATCCCATGGCAGCTGTGTCCTCTGCCCTCTGCTCACAGCCACAGCCTGGGAGGGTGCTAATTAATGCACCCTCATAATGAGTGATTTGCCAGCATATGCAGATCTACAAATCCCACCAAGCTGATGATTTATTATTCATGGATTCATCGTAGCATCACCAAGTGGTTTGGGTTGGACCTCAAAAATCACATAGTTTCAACCCCCCTGCCACAGGCAGGGACACCTTCCATAGACCGGGTTGCTCCAAGCCCCCTCCAACTTGGCCTTGGACACTTCCAGGGATGGGGCAGCCACAGCTTCTCTGGGCAACCTGTGCCAGGGCCTCCCCACTGTCATTCAGTTTGACACTGGGCAATGTCACTCCTTTGCTGGTTGTGGCACTGTCAAAATTATGTCCATTGCTGGCTGGCTCCCTTTGCTTTTGCAGAGGTGCAAAACCCCCTCTGAGCACAGTGCATCCCACTTGGGTACCCCAGGGGTGACCTTGCAGGTTGTAGCCATCCCATGTTATGGAGGATGGTCCCTGGCAATTACAACACCATCCCTGGGGAATGCTGGGATTGTGGCTGCAGGAGCCAGGGAACTGGGAGAGTCTGGGAGAGCCTTGCAAGCCTGCCGTGATGCCTTCCCTTCCCCCTCACCTCCCCAAGCATTTATATCCCTCAAGCCCTTCCTCCTCTAAGATAATTAAGGGCAAAGGAGAAATTAAGCTAATTCTGTTGGGGCTGCTGCATCTCTCTTATCATCAGTTCTTACTCCCCTCCTTACTACATATGTGTAATTAAAGCAGGTTTTTCTGCTGTGAGATAAAACACCTTGTTCTTCCAGACCAGTTTCGGTTACGCCGGTGCTTGGCCTGAACTTTCAGTCCCTCTCACGGAAACTCCTCCAAACCCCAGCCAAAATACTGGGCTCCCTGTGGGTGCAGGCAGAGGTGAATCCCCCTTCCCTGTCACCCCCACAGGAGGACCCTGCTGTAAAGGGCTGTCAGTCTGTGAGGGGTCACACTGGGTCGCTGACCGACCTCCCCTTCAATCCCTGCCCAGCTGGCATTAAATAACAGCCCGTGCCATTTTTAAATGCTGCCATGACAGTCACCACAGCAACCTTGAAACAGACCCCGGTGCCAAGCCCCAGAGCTGTCACAGCCACCCTGAGCCCTGGGGACAGATTTAGCAGGGGCATAAAGCAAAACAGCACCAGAGGGCACGGGGACAGCACAGGGCCATTCCCTCCTCTGCAAGAGAGGGATGAGCCTCCTGAGATCCCCTGTGTGTCTGTGCAAGAGCTTGATACTGTAGGAAAAGGGAAAGGAGGGGGAGGAAAAGCTCCCTCCCTCCTCTGCCTGCAGGAAGCCTGAAAACAAGAGACAGATCTGGCAGGGAGCAGGGAAATGGGCTGGCCACCAACAAACAGTCACAGCCAGTGCTCTGGGAAGCAAAAATGTTGGGTCACCAGCCCGAAGAGAAGGAGGAACCTTGTCTGGGTGAAGGTTTGCTGCAGGTCATAGAATTGCACTTGCCAACTCATCCACCAGGCCCTGCCCTCCAGAAGGGCATCGAGCACTGATGTCCACCCTGCAGACCCATCCAAGAGCTGTGATTGCCTGCTCCACCTCTCAGAGTCATAGAATCATGGGATGGTTTGGGTTCGAAGGGACTGTAAAGATCATTCAATTCCAAACCCCTCCCATGGGCAAGGACACCTTCTACTAAACCAGTTTGTTCCAAGCCCCATCCAGCCTGTCTTTGAACACTTTCAGGGATGGGGCAGCCACAACTTCTCTGGGCAACCCATTCCAGTGCCCTCAAAGAGAAGAATTTCTTTCTGACATCTAACCTAAACCTGCCTTCTTTCAGTTTGAAGAAATTCCCCCTTGTCTTGTCCCTCCAGGCCCTTGTCCAAAGTCCCTCTCCAGCTCTCTTGGAGCCTCTTTAGGCACTGGAAGGGGCTCTGAGGTCTCCCCAGGGCCTTCTCTTCTCCAGGCTGAACACCCCCATCTCTCCCAGATTGTTTCCAGAGCAGAGGTGCTTCAGCCCTTCCATGGCCTCCTCTGGATTTGTTGATCCTTGTGGGTCCCTTCCAACTCATCATATTCTGTGATCCCACAGCCCCACATCCTTGTTGTGCTGGGGGCCCCAGGGCTGGACACAGCACTGCAGGTGGGGTCTGACAAGGGCAGAGTAGAGGGGGACAATCACCTCACACTGAATCCTTGCTGGATTTACAAGACTCCAAACAGGCAGTGCTCTATGAAATCCAGGCTTGGATCAGTGCCACTCTCCCTTCCATTTCACAGCTGTTGTCTCAGGTTCAAGGATACAATTAGCACAGTGTAAAGAGCTACAGAGTGCCAGCTGAGCCATGGTTACTATCTTTTCCAGTGCTAAGTGTTCCTCACAAATGTGAGGTAACATGTTCACCCTATTTTTTTTCATTACAGCTACAGATGCCCATCCTTTATCTCTTTAAGGCCAAGGATGAAGACCAAGGCTAAGGGTCACATGAAAGGGGATCTGCCAGCATAAGGTGCTGCTGGACTAGAGCCCAGAGAAATAAAAGTTGGAATGATGCCATGGATAGTGAATCCCAAACTTGTGCTAAACCCAGGATCACCCAATTGCCCCGTAATTCAGCAGTTTGGAGGGGGAAAAGTGTTCTCCTAAGTGTGTTTTTATTACCTGAGAATTCAGGTTCAGCAGGAGTTTGTGCCTCTCCCAAAGACAGTGTGTCAGGTTAGGCCAGGTCTGAGTCTGGTCCTGCAGCTGGCTTTTGTGACCACGCTCCCATAAATATCAGCTGAGCAACAATTGCAGGGAATATTGTGGTTGCCTCTGCCAGCACATTGGGGTTTTACTACAAGGTGGTTATTGATCCCGGCAGATAACATCCTTAGGAACATCCTGAAGAAACCAAGAGTATCTCCCACACTTGATTAGGCTGTAAATTAATGGTGATTATTTTCACAACTTTGGACTTGGCTCTAGTTTGTTGTCTTTTTTTTTTTTTTTCTTAGGAGAGAAATATTCATGGTTTATTTTCATAAGAATGCTCTTAAGGCTTATTGATGGGAGTGAATTTCAGGGCTCATTTAAATGAAACACGTCCTCAAAGCCTTTGCTGAATCAAAGCTCAGATCTCTCCCAGCAAATCATGCTTTTTCTTTTTTTCTCTTTTTTTTTTTTTTTTTTCCCCCTTCACCTTTTAGTTACGAGATCCTGAGGGCAGAGATGGCCTGATAGGACTTTCAGCTGTGAGGCTGGGGGTGTTGTGGTGCCAACAGGATACACCTTGTGATAAGGCACAGCTCCCTGTGATGCGATAGGTGCTGCCGGTGTTCGGTGCATTTGATCCTGAACCATGGAAAACAAGAGGAACATTGCATTCCTTTGCCTTCCATTCATGGATTTCACCACAAGGGCTGTTCTGTGGCCACTCTGCAGTGGGTGTGAAAGATTAACATCTGCAACAGCAGAGCCAAATCCTGACTGGAGATAATTATGCAGGAGGTATCTCATCCTCCCTGGGGTCACTCTTCTACCAAGTGCTTTTACTCGACCTGCCAGTTTTTTTGGAGGGGAGATAAACTCGCTTGAACATGTCTCCTGAGTTGCAGAGCTGTTAATATTGGATAGAGCTGGCTGCTCATTTCCTCTTCTACCTGTCCTCTTTTGTGCTTTTGTTGCAGAGCAATTTAAATTAGTAGTAGAATAGCTAAGGCTTAGTA
>NW_020897764.1:2645498-2826253 GCF_003984885.1 Neopelma chrysocephalum
GCATAAACCGACACTCTGTTGGTTTGTGTCTTTGTTTACGGGCAACACTTTTGACAATGAAGAGAAATGCTTTGTGCTTCTAAAACTGCAGTGAGGATGTTCCCATTGATTCATAACCTGAAAACACCAGTGCAAAGATAAGTTCAGCCATTAAAGTGTGGTCTGGAATGCAAAGACATGCCCAATGCAGCCTCTCCTGTCTCCAGTATTTGTCAGTTGATTAGGAAATCAAGGGAGTTATGATTATAGAATCCTGGACTCGTTTGGGTTGGAAGGGAGCTTGCAGATCATCTAGTTCCAAACACCCTTCCAGGGCAGGGACACCTTCCACTATCCCAGGTTGCTCCAAGCCCTGCCCAACCTAGCCTTGGACACTTGCAGGGATGGGGCAGCCACAGCTTCTCTGGGCAACCTGTGCCAGGGCCTCACCACAGGAAAGAATTTCTTCCTAATGTGTGATCTAAACCCACCCTCTCTCAGTTTGGAGCCACTGTCCCTTGTCCTATCACTTCAAAAGTCTCTCTCCCCCTTGTAGCCTCCTTTAATGGAGTGGCCTCTTCTTTGGGCTTGTCCCCTTCACACAGTCCACAGAGGGAACTAAAGTACAGATCCCTCCAACTAAGGGGTGAGATTCATCTCACCCAGTGTTTTCACAGCAGTTACCTGCAGCTATGCCCAGCTCCCTTTAGAGCCAGTGGTGAGAAAACGGCAGTCCCTGAGGGGAATTTGTCTGACCTATTTTAAATGTCAGTTTTAAGATGAAGTTAATCATGTTCCAGGAGTTTTCCTGCTGCTCTCCACTTCTGTAAAGCAGAGTTTTGAGCATCCCAGAGGCAGAAACCCCCTCACCAGGGCTTCCTTTGGGTGTTGGGGTCCCCTCTCTCAGTGAGATGTAGGCTGTGTTCACGTGGAGTCTTCTGGCACATGAGGTGTAACAGGTGATGGGATTAGGCTGGGAAAAAGAAAGGATATTTTCTTTTTCCCTCCCTGCTACTGAAGAACAAGGAAGGCAGCTGAGATTACCTGTTCCTGTGAGGATTTCTGACTTTGTCTTTTAACTGCTGTGTTTATTAATTGATCAAATAGTCTTGGGATGTGTGGCTCTGATATCCCAGCTGGTGAGATGAGCAGACTCCAAGCAGAAAATTAGTCCTGCTCCTGCAGAGGACCCTCTTAAGACTGCCTAAATCTGCATGGACCAACCATTTTGTGTTAAGATGATTGGGCACAATTTGCTCTGTTGCCTCTTTTGTGGAGAAGAGCAACCTTCCTCCACTGTCTGGGCTGCAAACCACCAGCATTTTCTAGAAGTGGGCAATGAAAAAAGAACATGGAAATAGAAAACCAACCATTCTAAAGTGAGGGTTTTTTTTTTTAAATAGCAGATGAAACATATATCATCTAACTTTTGGGGAACTCGCATAAACCTTGACACGCTCCAGTCACCAGAGGTAAAAATGGAAATGCAGAAGCTGTGGTGAGAAATGGTAGGACCCTCTTTGTCCTGCAGCCCTCGCCTGGAAAGCGTCTCGGTGAGTATCTGAAGAGCCGATTTAGCACAGAATCCTGGGAGAGCACATTTCAGTTACTGCATTTCATTCATTTTTATGCCTTTCTAATGCAGATGCAGCTGAACTATACCATTGATTCATGCACACACCTCTTTTCCATATAGATGATGACTGCATCAAAGCAGCCAGCGCTCTGAAATAGCACACAGTGAAATACCACAGCAATTCTCATTTGAAGTCTATAGTGGGAGAGCAATTTCCAAAAATGAAGGGCAAGGTTCCTAATCCATAGCAGCTTTTTTGCCAGAGATATGTGGGAGAGAAGAAACAGGATGCATCCTGCATGACTCATCACTGTAACTACCCTGGATTTATTAACTGAAATTATGAGAAACACCAAAAATGATTAAAACCTCAAATGTCTGGTGAAAGGCGTCGCCTCAAGGACTGGGTATTGTGAGATAGTGTCGTAGTCTTCCTGTTGATTTTAAAGAATTGAGGGCTAAAAGGTCAAGCTTTCAGGACCAAATTATTCATTTGTAAAAATTATGGGACAGCCACATCACCACCCATCACAGAGAGGGGTAAAGATACCCCCAGGTTCTGGGAAGCTTGTCTCTCTCCAAAACAGGGTGACTACAATCACTCCTCTTCCTTTACACTCACCCACCGTGTATTTGCACAATTGCTGCCTCCTGCTCCCACTTTGGAGACCCCAAATCCACCCCACGTTGCCATCACCACCCCCAACCCGTAGATTCACCCTCACCAAGGTGTTGAACCACATCCTTTGTATAACATGGAGAATGTCCAGGTTTGGGGACCGGATCTTGGCACAGCAGTGACAATGTCTCCCTGGGGTTCTTCCTCCACGTGCTGCTTTCTGAACCCATCCCCAGCTGCCTGGCCAGAGGGAAAGGGGCACAAGCCACCCCCATGCTGGAAGTGGCTCTGCTGTGCCCCACACCGAGCCCAGTCCTGCATGTAGCCATCTGCTGAGCTGGTGCCTTTGACCTTCCCCCCAAAACAATCCCTGAGATCCCAGAATCTGGAGACTCTGCAGACTGGAAGGGTGTGAGGGACCCAAGGTTTTGGGGGGTGATTGGTGGAAGGAGCAGGACTTTTCTTGCCCTTCAAGGCACATCACTTCTAGTGCTCACTCCGTATTTTACGACTTATTTGTACATTCAAATTCTGCTCACTTGTGTCCTGGCTCTCATGGATTCCTAATCAAAATTCCTGCTCTAGCCAGTCCCAGTTCTGCAGGGCTGTCCTTGGCAGTGGGCTCTTGCAGCTCCTGGAGGGAAGCTCTCCTTGGCTGATACTTTCCTTTGCTGGTTATCTGCTGCAGACCCCCTGCTCCTCCAGTTCCCTGCTCAGGATCCCCCTTTCCCTGTCCTTGGACATCTTCAGTGTCCATGGTTCAGGCCTATGATCTCCCTTTGGGGATAACAGTGTGCAGGAATTGTATTGCCCTCACTTTGCCATGTCCTGGCCTGAGTTTCTGCCCACCCTCAGCCTTGTCCAAATCTCCCAAGAGGGAGAGATTTGAGCTTTATGGTCCTCAACAGAGAAGGCATCACTGCGGGGCCCCTGGGTGAGAAATTCTGGGGAATGAGAGTCCAGAGCATCTCTCGAGTGCAGGAAACTGCCCTGGAACAAGATGGAAGAAAAGCTTCACGAGGTAACATCAAGGACATGCATCAAGGGGTCGCTGTGGAGATGAGGTGTAATTTTGGGGTATACAGCCCATGTCTCTCTCTGTGCACACTCAACAGCTGAGTCTTTTCCTACGCCATTCTTTGCCCACTGTCCTTGCTGATGGAGAAGTGAGGACAGAAGCAGAGGTGAAAATATTCCTCCCAGAGGGGTCTGTTTCTTCTTGGGCAGCCGTCGGTATCTGGAGATAACAATATGTTTCCTCCACATTTTAGAGAGGCCAAGAGAGGCTCAGGCAGGGAAGCTCAAGGCTAAATTACCAGCCAGGTCATTTCCACTTCACGCTGTCAGAGCTCAAGCAGAGGGAGGAGAAGGACTGTTTGTTGGTTTTTCCTTTCCCAGCTCAACAGGCACACTGACACCACGGCATCCTGGAAAACACGTTGCTCCATCTGGGAGCAAAACAGCCTAAATTGTAGGACTTATTCAAAGATAGAGACACCCCCTGAACAGGGTGGTTTCTGCATAAGCCAGCCAAGGGATGCAAAGTCTGGAAGTGATGGGCATGAATTTACCAGGGAGAAGAAAACGGGTTGGTCCAGGGGGTCCTGGAAACAAGGACTGGAAAGGATGTTGAGAGACCAGGTGTCCTCTCCACCATCTGCATGGTTCAGCTCTGGGCTCTGCTCCATTGCAGGCTCTCCCCACATTCAGGGATGTTCGTCTGGGGAGGCTGGATACCCACTCCTTGCTATTTTTAAAGATGAATGTTAATATGTTTAATTGCCAGAGCTCCAGGAAGGGAGCCAGGGCTAAAAAGTATCTACTAAGAAACTGCCAAGAAACACTGTTAAACAGGATCTAGGAAAGAAGCCAGGCACAAAAATTTATGATCTTTATCTCTGCAATAATAATTTCTCAGTGGTCAACCGAGGAGCAGAACAAAGGTCATCGGTTTTGTATCAGCTGGAGTTTGTGAAATCCTTTGTTTCCTCCACTGTGAGCTTACCCTGCAGGTCTCATTGCAGGAGACCCTACAAGGGAGCACAAAAACCTAGCAGCCCAGAGTGATACATTTGCCTCCATTCTTTGCTCAAGACCCAAGAACTGTGCAATTCCAAGTCAGAGACCTCCCCAGCACTGGACGAAGCCCAGGCTGGATCCCCATCCAGGGAAGAGGCATGTTTCCCCTTGTTTATTAAATAAGTTATCCTTAGGAATGGGCCAGTGAACTTCTGTGTTACTGAAGGCACCTCACATCAGCAGTCCTGTTGATTCTACCTCAGAATTTTGCATTTGCACAGATGCAAGAGCCAACCTCATCTTGGGTTTCCTTCCTTCCAGCATGATGGGGGACAAGCAAGGGACCCGTGAAGACCTCTGAAAATAAATCAAAGGAGAAGAGGCTCCTTTTTTATTATTATTTCCTGGTTATATAGTAGAAACAATTCTAGGCAAAATATACACAGTTTGCTTCTTGACATGGCTGCCAAGATTCCCAGCTTTACTAAGAGGATCAGGTTTCAGAATATTTCCAAACCAGCCCCCACAAAATTAATTGACTATCCAAGAAACCCTTGGCTTTGAGTGTTATTTATTTTTAAGGTGAAGTTCTGATCCCAGTGACTGCAGAGAAAAACCTGGAAAACGTGATCTCTGTGAGCCCTAATGACTCAGGGAGTGGGACTCAGATGCCCACACACGGGAGCCTGGTGCCATCTGAGATGCCCTTGCACATCTGAGACGTCCCACGGTGTTGGCAAAGCGACACGGAGCCGAGGGAAGACAAGCAGCCCTCAGAAGCAAGAGCTGGAGTCTGGGGCTGGATACCCTGGAGATTCCAACTTGGCTCTGGGAAGCGATGTTTAGACAGCCAAATCCAGCCCTAACGCACACACAGAAAATATATATAATCAAATCAATCAGTCACTCAATCAATCACAGGAGATACTTCCAAATCTTCAGATTTCATGTCGGTTCTGGAGGCAATTTAAGCAGTATTTCAACACTCAGGACCGTGTTAGAAACACACTATTCGCTTCAGTGACACTTCCAAGCATACTGAAGTGTTCAGCTGGCCCAGGCTCTCTGCTCCCACCCTTGCTGCAAACGTCCTCTCCTCCATCCTCTGTTCCTTCTGCATCTACCATGGCAGATGTAATTCTCTGCCTGATCTCCAGATTGCAAGAGAAAGAGCAGAGGAATTTTTTTTCTTTTTTTTTTTTTTCCCCCAAAGGAGTGGTATGCAAAATGCAGGAGGCAAAGACTTTCCACAGGGCGAGAGGAAAAGAGCTGTGACAAGGTTTATGGAGCCCTGAGGGGTAAGAGAAGGGGCTGGCACACGAACCACCAGCAGCTCTGGGGCAGCATTACCTCAGAAAGTCAGCGCCCTCACGGAAAAGCAGGATATTTTTAGTTTACCCAGTGTATTTAAATCATCATGGAGCACATTAAAATTACAGTAATTATCCCACCTTCTCACGTGGCATTCTGGGAGGTGACGGATTGGTGGATTGTGTGCTTGGTGGAATCGTCTTCGGTGAAGTCCTTCTGCAAAACAGAATTGTTTTGTTTTCCCCCCTTTCCAGCTGCAGCATTCCTGGCCCATTAATACTTGTCAGTTTGAATACTGGGATCTGTTCACAAACCACCCTTCCCTCTCCGGCACCCCAACCCCTGTGACACCAACTCCTTCAGAACAAAAATGCATTTACACACTCCTGGAGTTGTGAGCTTCCACGTGCAGGAGAGGCTGATGTTTTCTTCGTGGCAAGATTTATCCTCTGAATCATTCCTGCTTTCCCCTGTTGTGGGAAATGCAGGGAAACCCGACATCCCCCAGCCCTTGCCCTTGTCTTGCTGCCCCACCAGTGCAGGCAGGAGAAGAGGCTTTATTTCACTGCTGCAGCAGCTTTGAAAAGGAGCTGTTAAAAATGCAACTTTTTGCACAGAAAAAAAAAGAAAAAAAAAAAAGGCACATTGTTTTCCAGGTCAGAAGCTTTATGTTTCTGATTGCAAAATAAAAACAGGGAGGAGTTCAACAGAACAATCTTGACAATGAAACCATTTCCCTTATAAATTGTCATCGCCAAATTCTGGTTTATCTCCATTTTAAACCTCCATTTTGAAAGATAGTGCTGCTGATATCAAGATAAGGTCTCTTCTCCTGTTTTTGTTTCTTTTCAGGAAAATAAGAATTCTACCAACATCTTGGAAAATGGTCCCTGATTCTTCTTGATGTGTCAAAGGTAGGGGGAAGTCCCCAGTATCTCTCCTGGTGGAGTGACATGTTTCTGCCAAGCCTTCAGCTGTTCTCCAGCCTTGGAGGTCCCCCCAACCCTCTGTGACTTTGGGGGTCCCAAACAGCTCTGACAGAATGTTCTTTGAAGCCCTGAGGGGTGTGATCCCTCCACAAGAAGCCAAATGCTTGTAAGCAGAAGTCAACAGGGATCCTTTGATGGAGGCAAGCGGTTCCCACCCTGGTTGTCTGTGCTTGGAGCATCACAGCAATCCCCTGGGAGGGGATCTGGGCTATCACCTTGTCCCAGGACGGGATCCACACACAGACAGGCTGCAAACACCATCCCCTCCTCTCCTCCAGCTCAGATGGAGAAGTCCCCATCACCCTCCTCTGCACGTGGGAAACCTTGCCAGAGCCTGGCCATTCCCCTGCCTCACACCCATGTTCTCTGGCCCCTTCCCATCTCTTCCAGCAGCGTGTTCCTGGTTATTTACTCTCTCTAAATGCTGCAGAAAAATGCTGCTTCTCCTGAATACTAAGTAATGAAGGAAAAAAGAAAAAAAAAAGCCCATTCCCTTGCTGGACTGTGTTTGTTCTCTGGTTTGAAGTTCACTGTTACTGCTGAAAGCTTTTTTGACCCTTGTAGGTATTTGATCCAAGTGACCTCTGATGTTTGGGGCACTGATACAGTCCCACACCGAGCCTGTTCTGGCACAGATCTTAAATATCTCTCCATCCATCTATCCATACATATAACTATCCTCCTCTCTCTCTCTCTCTCTCTCATTCCAGTGCTATCTGATCAGATCTTGGCTTTCCTTACACTTCTTTCATCGAATTAATATCTTTCCCCCGAGGATGTTTTCCCCCTCTCCCGGATTTTCTCTTTTTGCACCCTGTCATTTCCCTCTCCCATCTTCCCTTCTCCCGACCCACTCCTCTCCTCTCTGCGCTGCCAGTCTGCAGTTGCGTTGTGGGTTCAGCATAACATATATATATTTAAATGGGACGATTTCCACTAACATAAACAGTCTGGCCCATTAATTTCAATAGTGGAGCTGACAGCCCCGGGCCTGGAGTCTCATTGCCTGGTGACACATGAGTACAGCTGCTTGGACTTGACGGGTAACTGTTTCCAGTGCTCAGCTGCACATCTGCAGCAGGAAGGAAATTCTTTCTGTAGCGCTGGAAAAAAATAAAGCCGCCTAGATTTCCCTCCCCACCACCCCCAGATGATGATATTCATCATTCAAGCGTTTCGGCTGAGTGGGTGTTTAATTCAGATTTTGGAGGGGGGACGTTGATGGTGTGTAACGAGCTCTGCTGTTGATCCTTTGTTCCAGCCTCTGTGGTGTTGCTTTTACCGAGGGCTTCTCCTGAACCACTCAAAGCACTGACACATATCCAGCCACACTGGGTACCCTGATGTCTCCAGAAACAGTTCCTGAATCAAGACAGAGAATGTGCCTCTCCTCAGAGAGGTTGTTATGTTGATAAATTAGAGCAGGGGGATCAAGCAGTGGGATTTCTTTGAGGTGGCTCCAGCAGGACTTTGAACAGATGATGCTGAGCGTGGGTCAAGTCGTGGTCTGAGACATCATTAAGGGCTTAAGGGTTTCAAAGATGGTGAAAGGCCTAGAAGTGAAGGCAGACAAGGAGCAACTGAGGTTATTTGGTTTGTTCACCCTGGAGAAGAGGAGACTGAGATCAGATCTCGTTGTTGTCTTCAACATCTTCACTAGGGGCAGGCACTGATCTCTTCACTCTGGTGACCAGTGACAGGTCCCGAGGCCACGGCATGAAGCTGAGTCAGGGGAGGTTTAGGCTGGATATTAGGAAAAGATTCTTCCCCCAGAGGGTGGTTGGGCACTGGAACAGGCTCCCCAGGGAAGTGATCATGGCACCAAACCTGCCAGAGCTTCAGGAGTGTTTGGACAATGCTTTCAGGCACATGGTGTGACTCTTGGGCTGTCCTGTGCAGGGCAAGGAGTTGGGCTTGATGATCCTTGTGGATCCCTTCCAACTCAGGAGATTCTCTGATCCTACGACTGCTTGACTCTATGACCAGCTTTGCTGATGGGACCCGGAGGACCAAGTTAGCAAAGCTTCAGGAATTAACTCGAACTTTTCAGGCTTTCCCTTCCAGCTGCACCAGAAAAACATGTCATTAACACCCTGAACCTCTACAGCTTTGCTGCCTCAGAGCAAGTCAAGTATTCTCACCCACCACATCAGTAGCCATCCAGAAGGACAGAGGACCCTGTAGGAAAGATTTTGTGCTGCAGTCTTTGTGTAACTCCTCTGGATAACAAGGGCTGTTACTTCCAGTAGGACAGCAAGAGAAACCAAGTCTATCGGATGGACACTTCTGTCCCCCAAAAGTGTAAACCAATGTTTCCAATCTCTAATGTTGTTTTTTCCTCTTTCTGATCAAAAATCAGGTGCTGAGAATATCGACCCGTCACTATTTATGTAATTCTTGCCACAGCATGCACCAGCTTTGTCTGGAAAGGGGGAATGAACACAGGTCTGAACATGTCACAAAGTGTCAGAAAGTGCATTAACTCTGAGCAAGTTGAGGTGAATATTGAGAGCTTTGGGCTGGTTTTGGAGGAGAATCAGCTATTTTAACATGGACATAAAGGAAATAGCTACCACTGAAGCCAAAGTTGTGGGGCTGGAATTCAGATGATGCTTAGAGCACTGGTAAGGAAATATATAGGGAAAAGTCACCCAGTCTGCTGTACTGCCAAGATCTCCCTAGAAAAGGTCTTGGAAAGCAGAATTTTTACACAGTTCCTGCTAAAGGAGAGCAGACTCACTCACAGACCTTATTTCTGAACATAGGCTGAAGAAGTGTAAAGATATGAGCAACTGTTGAAGTTGGCCCTGCTTCGAGCAGGGGGATGGGTTGGATTATGTCCAGAGGTCCCTTCCAACCAAGTTTTTTCTGTGATTCTGTGGTTCTGTGATATAATCTGCTGTATCTAGGTGGAAGCTGAGTTCTGGAGTTGATAAAAGACAGTGGGCTACAGAGTTTTGACCTTTGGATCAGAAATCTTGTGAGATACCTCATCAATCCTCTGTCCTGCCAGACTCTGGTCCCCTCTCCTCGATGAATGAGGGAATTCATACAAAATAGGTTTGGCAGTGCCACATACCATAGATATTCTGGGCCTTTTTTTCCTAAAAAAGAGACAAATCCGGTCTAAATTAAAAGTCAAGATCTTCTTTCTGAAGTCTGTTGAAAAGGCAACAGCAAGTAATATTGTTCTGTAACTGAATAACCAAAGTCTAAGAGCCGGTCAACTGATCCAGAGCACATATTTGCATTCAATAATATGGCCACTTATTGCACCTTGTGACCTACTGAAACATAAACAAGGCTTTTCCCTTCCCTGTGTTTCACTGAGTTTCCTTTCAACACTATAGTTGTCTCCTAGCCCAGAAGTTTGACATGATGAGCCTGGATTTTCCAGAGAAAACTCCTGCCTAATTTGTGGCTTTCATTCTGTATCCTTTCTAGAGCAGCAAATATCCTAGTCCAGGTGATAAGTCAGGTGGGAGGACAAGGACATTGTTTTCCTTAATATAGTCAAGAAGAGCTTAGGTTTTGTGATGTTGAGACACCCTGGGAAGGTGATGGGCAATTTTTTTATAAATATCAAGGCTGAGCCAAACTCTGCATTAACAGCTTGAAGGGTGTGTGTCCAAGCATCCCTTTCTTCTTGATTTGGTTCAGACCAGGTAATTAGGTGTTTCTTGTATGTCATCATGTCTCATGATTGGTTTGGGACTGAAATGATGTGACACCAGCTTGTAGTAGTGATGAACCCACTCTGTTGACTAATCTAGATGGAGATCACAGCATGCAGCTGATTGAATCCCAGTCTAATCCTGGGAAGAGGAGACCAAATGATCCTACAAAAGTCTTCTCAGCCACGTTTTCAGGTTGTGTCTCCATTCCCACAACCTTTAAAAGTGTGTTTGAAGACCCTGCTTTCTCCAGTTGGCTTCTTGCACAAATCTAGCACTACCTGGATGTGCTGAAATATAATGCCCTTAAATTTGCAGTTCCCAGGAACCCACTTCTGTGACTTTGGAGCCATCTGACAACAAGCAGAAGCCTGTCCTCTCCTCTGAACCTCTTGTCTCAGCCCACAAGCACTGCCAGTCCGTGTCCCTGTTGCAGCTTCTCCCAGAAGACAGAGGATGATGCTTATCTGACTGTCTCAGTTCAGACAAGATCAGATGACTCATGGTGTAGAAATGTCCCATCCTCTCCATGAAGGAAGCCTTCCATGATCAGTCCTTTAGCATCATGTGGACATCTAAAGGCTGGTGAAATGAACTCTAGTCCAAGAAACACAGAGAGATTCCTCCAAGGACCTAGGAGAAGAGAATGGCCACATTCTTTCCCATCCTTGCTTTCAGCTAATTTGAGCTTGTTTTCTTGCTACAGAGCAATGAAATAAATGCTCCCTTGCCTATCTCTGACTTTGAAAAGGGCTCTGAAAGACGCAGCAGGAATGGATTTGGGCTGCCTTAAAACGTGGATCACATGGTAAATTATTTATTTGCCTGTTTATACCCTGTAATAAAAAAAATACACAAACAAAACCTTCTTTCTTCCCCTCTTAAATGTCTCAATTTATGTGTGTAGATAGTTTATACAACCCCCAGTTAAGTTTGTTTAGATCATACTCGGCATCTGAACAATTTCCAAGCACTTGGAGAGCTGCAGGGGCACAGACAAGTGCTGGTGCCCCTGATCCTGCAGAGAGGGAGCTGGGGCATGTTTGGATCCAACTCCTTGCTGAGGTCACAGGCAGAACAGGATTTCAGGTTCAGAGGAGAAAATGTGGGAAGATCTTCAGAGGATCTGAAGTTTGCAGGACCAAAGTCCAGAAGGCTATGTCCTGCCTTGCATCTTGTTTTTTCACTCTGGCTTGTTTTTTACTCCTTTTCTCCAAACAGAGAGTTTTTTGGGTCAGGAGAAGTTTCTCTACAAATCTGCACCCAGCACAGGATAAGGGGATCCTTCTCTTGAGTAATACCTTCCTAACCTAAATGCTGAAGAAAATGTGGTCACAGGTTCCCTGACTTCGGCACTAATGAGAAATGTGAAATGAGACCTCCCAGGATGCAACCAGCGAGTGATAGATTTTGCAGTGATGTGTAGGGTGAGATAATCCCACCAGGCCAGACAGGGTATTGAAAATGGGAATTGCCCACGAGTCTCACAGGGCAGAATTTGTCCCAGAATTAATCGAGCTCATAAGACACCACCTCGACATATAAAAGCAGGCTGGAATTTTGACTGGCCATCCCTGGCCTGCTGTCCAACTGGCAGCTGGATCAGTGCATCCAATGTGTCCGTGACACGGAGAAATGTCGCAGCAGGACTCGTCTGTTAATCCCCTAAAATGAGTGCTCAGGATATCCAGCTGAGACTGGGAGCTGAGCTTCACGTGAGGAAGGACAGAGTCAGCTTTTCAAGCTGAAAGGAAGACAAAGCAGTGTTTTGGTGAGAGATCACATGAAAAAGCAGGTCAGAGAGAACAGTCAGCCTGTTGATAGTCAAGCAGCTCATCCTGCTCTGAGTGCTTTCCAGAGCACCTGACAGTACGTGATGTGTTTGCCCTCACAACTCACTAAGGGATTGTCTCAGGCAAGGAGAAAGGCACAGTGACTGTCTTCCTCAGGTCTGCCCTTACCTGTGTATCCCCAGCTCAAACCCCACCTTTTCTTCCCTTTATGTCAGTGATCTCTGTGGATCTGCTGAGTGATGGGGGGACAGGATGCTGATTTGGGCAGTGCTGGTCCAGAATTACCAACTCCACCATTTAAAATGTCGATTCTGGTCCCATGCACCCTCAAGAAAGCTAGGTTTTCACACTGGTAAAAGGTGGTGCTTCTAAATCTTCAATGTTGACCCTTTTCTTCTTCATCACAAGAGCCTGAAACATATTTTCCCCCAAAAAATAAAAACTTAAAAGGTCTGGTAATTGCCTGACTCCAGGGAAATGGAAAAAGAGCAACAAATTTGGTGGGTCTACCAAGGGCATCTTGGGAAGTGTGTTTTCTTTTGTCTATGGTCAATGGTACCTAAAATGCCACATCCACTAGAGACATGCAACTCTTGATGAAACATGAAGGAGAACTGACCTGAGGGTTGAATGTGCTGACCTCTCCTTATTCTGTTTAACTGTACTTCTGTCTGAGTAAAAAGAACTCGCTGATGATTTTCAGCAATGCATTTCTTCTGCTTCCCACATACTGCTCCTGGAAAGGCTTTTGTATGTTGACTTTAGTCACTACAAACACAAGAACATGATTACTAGCTTGATATCTGAGCTTCTGTGCCCTTGCTCTGCATTGATGTCCAGCATGTTGGGATTCAGCTCTTAGACACTGAGTCCTTTAAAATTATGTTAACATTAAGAGTCACAGTAGTGTTAATGTCTGCTGTTAAAACTTTGCCAAGCTCCAAAAACAAGTATAACAACAAATTCAGATCAAAACACTTGCGTGTTTTTTTGTCTGGGCTGCCATTCAACAGGTCATTCCAGGAGGGAGGTGTTCATGGAAGGCACAAGTAACCAGTGTGGCTGCACCCAGGAGCAGAGCTCACACCTTTGCCATGGGACACTGCAGTTATTCCAAAACACCTTCCTGGGACTGAGAGGAGCCACCAAGAGCAGGGCAGTGGGTTCTTTCTGAGGAACATCGTGGCTTTGCCTAAGTCCTCACCGGGGTGGTGACCTGGGCTGAAATTCAGTCTGTGTACTCTGTGTCACAAGGAATCAATTTGTTTGCCTAAATATAGATGGCTTGTGCCATTTGGGATGTTCCAGGGTATCCAATTCATGCCCATGCACCTGGAAGGGGAGAACTCATAGCCATCCTCAGCTTCTTCACGAGGAGAAGTGGAAGAGCAGGCACTGATGTTTTCTCTCTGGTGACCAGTGACAGGACCCGAGGGAAGGGCCTGAAGCTGTGGCAGGGGAGGTTTAGGTTGGATGTTAGGAAAAAGTTCTTCCCCCAGAGGGTGGTTGGGCACTGGAACAGGCTCCCCAGGGCAGTGGGCACAGCACCAAGGCTGACAGAGCTCAAGGAGCATTTGGACAATGCTCTCAGGCACATGGTGGGATTCTTAGAGCTGTCCTGTGCAGAGCCAGGAGTTGGACTTTGATGATCCTTGTGGGTCCCTTCTGACTCAGAATGTTCTGTGGAAGACACCAGACCTGGATGACACTGGGTTTACAGGTGACCCTTTCTGGTTCTGTAGCAAGAGGCCAATTTTGGCATCTTATCACAAGGGCAGGCTGGACAGGGCTTGGAGCAACCTGGTCTAGTGGGAGGTGTCCCTGCCCATGGCTGGGGGTCAGTACTGGTAGACCTTTGAGGTCCCTTCCAACCCAAACCTTTCTGTGCTCTGTGATAACATCAACAATGCCATTAACTTTCACGTCAGGCAACCCAATCACACGTTTGTGGCTGGTCACCTGCATCACACCCAACCCGAAAACTCTCAACTTCATCTCCACTGACTGTCACAGCTGCTGAGACACCCTGCTCACATGGAGGAATCCACACACAGGCACCTAAATTCAGGTGTTTATTTCTGTCACTGCACTGCAATCGTGGGGCTCCACGTGCAATTATCTCTCGATCTGCAGAGGGGGTGACTGTACCCAGGGAAGTCTGGGGCTTGCTGTTAATATTATTCATGGGAATCTCTGCTGAGAAGAGTCAAGTCCTCTGGTCCAAAGCAGCCCTTGCCAATCTTCAGCTGCAGGAAACATTTTCACATGCCTGTGCTAGAAAGCATCTCATTTGCTTTATCTCCCTTGCAGATGTTTACCTCTAAGCTTTTCAACCTGAAACTTTTTTTTTTTTTACAATCCAAGTTTGTCTAACCAGTCTGGGCAATTGAGACTAGCACACAATTCATCCTGGGGTTGGCATCTAAACCAGAGCAGATGAATCATGTCTTAGAAGTGCCTGTTTCAGTCCACTGACTGAAGGAGGGACCTGTGGCAATGAGTTCAGAGACAGACATCGGAGCTGGAGCCATCTGAAGAGAGGTGAGCAGGATGCAGTCTCTGATTTCTGAACCATCTCCACCCTTACCCATGCAAATGAATAAGGCAGGCTGCAAGCACAGCTTGGGAGGGAATCCCTCCATGGTCACACCGGTGGGCACTGGAGCCCAGAGGACTGCTGCGGGTGGGAGCAAAGCCATCTGAACAGCTTGCTGCCACCTGGAAGCCAAGCTGAGAATAAGAACCAGATGGTAAGATGTGAGACCTTGATTAATAATAATTTGAATGCCTGCTCTGTTACAGAAGGCTTCTCATCAGCAGATCTCATGTGGCCATCAGCGTCTGAGGAGTTACCTGTGATCACTTCACAGCCAAACAAGTCCCTGGAGACCCAAAGCCCAAACTGGCACCACGTGTGTCTCCTGAGTAGATCAGACTCCAACCAGCCTTCAAATGCATAATTTTGGAGTCAGATCTGGAGGTTGTCTGGATGCAAATTCAAAGGCAGGTCTGGGATCAGACTGGGACATGGCTGTTCACATAGGGACGGCCCAAGGCACAAGAGACACAATAGGGACAGCTTCATGTAGGGTTTCTCTCCCATGCCAAGCTCCTGGCCTTTTCTCTGCCTCCTGTGGCAGGACTTCCCATCTCTCCAGCTGTTCTCCACCCCCCTGTCACTGCAGTGCTTGTTGCATGGCTGGGGACTCAGGTTGGAGAGAAGACATTTCTCTTGGAGCACAGGCTCTCCTTGGGCTGGTCAGCAGTTCCTGAACTTCTTCACCTTCTCACAGTGAGAGGCATAAAATTTTAGCACATCAGATGAAAAGCCTCGTTAAAAAACAGCACGGCCTGGGGGGCTCCATGTATTCCAAAGCCCCATCTGCCTTGACACACGTGTGTTTCCCTGGTAGCCCAGCATTCCAGACACATTTCCCACATGGAAGCAGCCGGCAGATCTAAAGTGTGTTGCACAACTGCTGCAGCTGCAGGGGCTTCCATGGCCAAGTGCACGTGCACAGGTCCTGTTGCACACCCAGAGTGCAGCTGTGGGAAGCACAGGCAGCCCAGTGACGCAGCCCAGTGAGCCGTCCAAGCCCGTGGAAAACCTGGCAAGGCGGATGCAATACAGCAAAATGCCTTTCTTCATCTGCCCCTTCGTGCTTATCGATTGGAATATTAATAAAAACTTGTTCAAAGCTCTGAGATTACTTGGGAATAGTCCAAGCTTCAGCCCCAGCCATGCTTGTAATGAGGGGGCTTGGGGATCAAAAGCATTTTAAAATGGCCTTGCTAATCAATCATCAACAATTGGGTAAATTAAGCCCTGCAGTCTTTCCTTTGCGACCGAGGGATCTGCCGGACGTGTCTTTAATGAGCAGATTCCTATCCCTTTAATATTCCTTAATACCTTTCTAGAGGAAATGAACCACAGGGAGACTTTGTTGGTGGAATGAGAGGAATGCAGATAACTGTTGGCCTCTGCTTTCTCACACGTAGGGGCTGAGAAACCCCGGCTGCACAAGGGATGTTGGGCACGGCAGGGCAGTTTCCTTCCAAAGATCCTGATAACGCTCCTGATAACTCCTTTGGCCAGTGCCACTGCCAAAAGCAAGTGTTTGTTTTCCTCTTTATTGCCAAGCTAAGCCCTGTCCTTACTCATCTCCTCCAAGGATCATGTCCATCTGTGGTGAAGGCTTATTTCCTAAACCCATCAGAAAGGTAATGGCCCTAGAAGCAGATTCCTGTTAATTACTAACATGCAAGAGGTGATGCAAGTATCACAGGAAGGCAGAGAAGCTTAACTCATCATGGTGCTTTGCTGGGACTGCTGGCATTTGTCACGTTTTTTCCATGGTATGAGGCCTTTAAGGAGTCCCTTTGGGACCCAAATTGTGCCAAGGGAGGTTTGGTTTTAGACATAAGGAAAAATTTCTTCCCTGAAAGGGTGGTCAGGCATTGGAACAGGCTGCCAGGGGAAGTTGCAGAACCACCATCACCAGAAGTGTTCAAAAGGTGCGTGCCTGTGGCATTTGGGGCCATGGTTTAGTGGTGAACATGGTGTTGCTGGACTAATGGTCAGACTCAATGATCTTGGAGGTCTTTTCCAACCTTAGTGATTCTGTGATTCCGTGACCTGGGACACAGGATATGTCCCCTGTCTCTTCCTCTCTTTCTGTGGCACAGCTGTACTTGTGGTCTTTTATTGCTGGTCTTCACTGTGTTAAGAGGGGATTAGGAACAGTTTTGTGGCCCTAAGTAAGTCTTGGCTGTGGGATAATGGGTTCTGTAAGCCTTCTGTGCCCACAGACATCTATCACGACACTGAACCCCACCCTAAAAATCAAAACACCAGCACTTCTTGTCAGGTTTATGAATATGGGGAACTTCTAAGGGTGGAAATTGCACAAATGGTACCTGTCTGGAGAGGATGGGGCTCACGGGAAGGCGTGACTGCAGCTCGAATAAATTCAGGTGGCTGCAGACATGAATAATTTGTCTCTCATTAGAGGATCACCAAATTATGTGTAGGAAAACTGTGTTGTTCCAACACATTAGGATTACACTGGTCTAAACACAGGGAGAAAACTCGGACACGGTGGTACATTACAGAGACGTTTTCCAGCCGGATGGTGCACACAGTGTAGGCAGAGGATTTCAAAGGGATTTAATTTCTCCAAAGGGAGCCCAGCTTGACAGTGCTTTACCTCTTAAGTGCGATGGCACAGCAATTAGCACATCCAGCATTTAGCACCTTGCTTTCCCCCCGGGAGCGGGGGCGGGAAGGAGGAGCAAATCCGAGCCGAAATGCGGAGTCCGGGCGCTGCTGGGGTCACAACGGCGGCGTGGGGACCCTCTCCACTCTTTGCTTCCTTGGAGCATCCACGGCACACGCTCCTCCTGCACACACACTTTAAATAAAAGGGATTTATGAGATCTTGTCCACAGGCAGCGAAAGCCACTATCGATTACTGCAAGGCTCTTAAACGAGAGTAATTCACAGCCCTCTTCAGTTAGGAAGGCAAGCTCTAATTTAATATCATTATGTCTTCATGCCCCCACACATTCCACTGTCTCATTCACTGAGCTTTTATTGGGCTCTGGATAAATTATGGCTGGATATGCTGCCTTTTATCTGACCTATTTTTAGCTATTCTAGCTTTTTACATATTTTTTTCCCCCTGCCATCACAACTGGCAATTAAAGTAAAAAGATTTAAAAAAAAAATACGATAAAGTTCCGCCCAGCTTTAACCTTTATTTCTTCTCTTTTGTGTGCTGAGGATGCCTTTGTTATTGCTACAGCATTTTGAAGACAGGAGTTAACAATGAAAACTGTTCCCCCAGATTTTATTTCTTTCCTTTCCATTTCAACAAAGTGCAAAGTGACTTCGACCCAGCTGCTGAGTACTCCCAGCTCATTCCATTTTCCCTCAGTAACTGAGGTCCAGAAACTTTCAGAGTCTTTTCCTACAGGAATTCAAGCATCCTCAGTCCTCTAGAGCTTCAAAGGAGGTTGGTGATGGACACTCCTAAGGCTGGACCCCAAAGTTTTCAAAACTCTTCGGTGCAGAAAGAAAAACATGGACAGCTTGTACCTGGGGAGGGGGGTGGTGATGTTTTGCTGGGTTTTTTTTAATAAAGAATGTTTGTTTTCTGATACTATAAATATAAAAAATATTTTGGTTTTATAACTTAATTCTACAGTAATAGAATATATGCTGTCCATAGTTTTATTTATAATTGAAGTGTTATTATTTAAATTTTGGATCTTCTAATGTTTCAGACATTGGTATTATTTATCTGAAACAGCTGGAGAAATTAAAGATTTCAGACCTTGAAGGCTGAAGATGTCCTTGTGCCCCTGAACCTTTGTTCACTTTTTCCAGTAATAACAGTTTGATCTGCCTTCAAAAAAAACCACCCAAACTACTCCAGATATCTATTTTTCATGCTGTTTGGATTAGGAGTAAGGCCACATGATGGTGTAAATCACTCCCACTGACTTCAAAGCACTTTCTTGCTAAACTTTTTCCACCAAAAATTTTGGTCCATGAAATCTCTCCCAAGGGGAAGGGTTTGGCCTTTTGCTCCCCGACTGCGGGGCTTGGGCACTGCATCCCATGAGTTCTCCTCTGCTCTCCAGGAACAAACCAGGGCTTTCCTGGGCTGGGATGTCCAGCCAGCAGCTGGCGGGGTTGGGAAATGGAGAGGAGGGTGGTGGCATTGCTGTGGCTTTGGGGGGACAGGCTCCTCTGCTGCCCTGGGGAGCCCAGGGGGATCTCCCAAGGGTGGATACACAGAGATCAGTTTGGTGTCAGCTCAGGGCACCATCTGACCATGGCAGTGAGAGAATTCCACACCATCCGTCCACTGGTGATGGATGTTGTCTGCAAACACAAAATTTACCATAGGTCAGGGAGATTTTGCTGGGATCCAGCTCACCTTGGCAATTTTAGCAGAACTCATCCACGAGAAACTTTCCAGCCTCTTGCCTCGGTGCACCTCTGGGCACTCAGAAACATTGCCTTTGGTTGAGGAATTCAAGACAGGTTCTTCACTGTTCCTTTCTTCAGCTTTTCTGTTCACTCCCCACCTCTGACAGCCGAGGCAAACCCCCAAGTTTTGAAAAGTCTCACTTCAGTCCTCCCACATTTACTTGCAAATAGTTCTGATGTTTTTCTGCTATTTTTAAGAAAAATGTCATTATGTTGATATTTCCTCCGTACAACAATTCCAGTTCCTGGATGTATTTTTAGGCATATTTTGTTCATAACTATTAGATCACTGTCATGTTTGGTTTTTTCCCCTCTACATTTCTGGTAGATTAAGAATTACCTTGTTCTATTTATAAAAGCATACATAGCATAGTGTAACACTATAAATATTGCTTGTAATTAACTCTGATATTGATATAATTATCATAGATGAACAGAAGAGTGTTAATTAGACACATTGAACAGAGTGTTAATTAGACACATCCCCAAACTTCTGGTTTGACTCTGCCAGAGGTGGCTGCCCCATGCCATAGCTTGATCCCCCTGGATGTGCCAAGTGTCCCGTGGGGATTCCTGGATCATCCCAGCCCTGTGGAGGAAGAGGATGGATGCTGGACTGGTGTCTTGTGAGAGAGCAGCACAGATTTCCCCCCAGCAGCCACGTTCCCACACGTAACAATCGTGACAGTGCCACTAACGAGAACCAAGGATCACGAGGCAGATTTCCCTCTCTCCACGGCCAACACAAAAAATCATGAGACTGGATTTGGAAAAAAACCACGGGGCTTTAAAAACCATGCCTGTTAGTTGTTTTCACAGATGAGCTTCTTTCAAGCAGCTTTCTCCGGTCACGAGGGAGAGGAGGGGTTTTTTTTCCCTCCCCCCCCCCCCCCCCCCCTTAATTTAAGAAGGAAAAAAGTTCTTAAACTGATAAATAATCACCAGGTTCCAGGAGCTGGGGGTTTTGAGTAGACCCTACACGAGGACATGGGTAGAAGGTAAGTTATGAAGGATATAGTATGTGATTGAGCCACATTGCAGCTTTCTAATCACTACACACAAAGAGGAAAATAACAAAAGACAGATCTAACATAAATACTCTAATCCCACAACACTGAAATATGAAGAGGAAAATATGTGGCAAGGGTTTGCTCTTGTGTGTGTCTGCTTATTGTGTTTGCCTGGTTGTGAGACACTGTGCAGAGTATTGTATTGACCCTCAGGCAAAATCTTTCCTAGCTGGAATACAAAGCAAAAACACTATAAATAAATAATGCGGGGTGCTTTTTTTTAAAAAAAATAAGACCTTAAACCATCTGATACCATCTGATTAGAACATCCAAGTGCTGTATTTAAAAAAAAAGGGGGAAAAAATTAAAAGCAATTTGTCACTGAAGTAATGTGGCGTTAATTTGGAAATCTCTTTCGGAGAGAGAAGCTCCCCAACAGCAGCAGTTGCTGCGACCTGTGCTCTGCAGAAAACTCATGGACATAGGAAAGGGAGTGGAAAAGTGGTATGTACCTCAGGTCATCAGAAGGGTTATGCTTTCCTGCTAGGTTATATGGGGTTTTTTTAGGATGTATGGTGCCCTTCTGCTGGGATATACAGGCTTTTTTAGGATATATGGTGCTCTCCTCCTAGGTTATACAGGCTCTTCTAGGATACAAGGCTCTTGGCCACTAGGTTCTATGGGCTTTTTAAGGATATATGGTGCTTGCCTGACAGGTTGTAAGGAGGTGCAGGGGTGAGCAGAGCTCTTGCACTCCAGCATCACCCAGATATGGGGGTACCCAGAGCAGTAACATTACAGCCACACCAGGTCCATGCCTCCCAGCTGCCCCAAAAGCAGACATTTGGGTGCTCCAGTTGCAGGGCAGGCTGGTGGCAGGTACTGGGACAGGGAAAATAGAGTGTTTTGGGTTCACAGAGTCATGGAATCATCAAGGTTGGAAAAGACCTCGGAGGTCATTGAGTCCAACCATTAATCCAGCACTGCCAAGCCCACCATGAAACCATGGCCCCAAGCACCACATTTATATGTTTTTTGAGCACTTCCAGGAACGGTGACTCCACCACTTCCCTGGGCAGCCTGTTCCAATGCCTGATCACCCTTTTGGCGAAGAAGTTTTCCCTGATATCCAATCTGAACCTCCCCTGGCACAACTTGAGGCCGATTCCTCTTGTCTTACCGTTTGTGACTTGGGAGAAGAGACCAACTCCCACCCAGCTACAACCTCCTCTCAGGTAGTTGTAGAGACAGAAAAGGTCCTCCCCAGCCTTGTTTTCTCCAGGCTGAGCTTCCCCCCCACCCCAGTTCATTCCACATGCAAGATTCAGGCTCTCCTGCCACACACAGCCAGGCTGGGAGACACGTGAGCAGTTTTTCCTGGAAATCAGACCAGGTCAGGCATCGTCAGGGGCAGGAGGAGGGTTAGCCTGTCCTCACCACTGTGATAACTGCACATGTGCTCTGCAGGCAGAGGAAATCTCCTCCTTGCACCCCGTGCCAGCCTCTCGCAGTGGGGTTCGCCCATAAATTAACTGGATCTTTTTATCACTTTTTAATTAACAATGCACTTGTATACAATGTACTTGGATACCTCTGAAACAGTATAAATAATACATGCAAACAGCAGCAGTTCCTCAGTGCAGCAGGGTTTGGCTGGATCAGTATCGATCCCTCTTTACAGCTACATTTTCTTACAGGCAAAGGATAATATATTTCTTACTCACGGAGTGGTTAATTACTGCCTGAAATAAATCGATATTAACTGGCCGAGCAATATAACCCATTAGTTGTGTTTAAAATGAACCAGTCAATGTGGTTTTCTCAGAAACTGATTTGGGGGGGTATTTACATTTCCAGGTGTTAGGAATTTGCATCAAAGAAATCTCTGGCACTGATAACAAGCGCTTCGTTAACTAATTAAGCTGATAAAGCAGCTCAGTGACTGGTATAGTTCACTGAGAGTTCAGATTTAAGCTGACCAGAAATGCAATTCTCTGAAAAATTTGAAGAGAATCAATCAATTAATAAGGGAAAAAAAAACTTGCTGAAGAAAGCATTTGTTTTAGCTGGGAACTTAGGGAGTTTTTTTGACTTTGAGAGATTTTGAACACTTGTAAAAGGTAAAACTAAGAAGGCACCAAAACCAAGAAGCTGATTGTAACTGAAATATTTTTCTTGATTTTATAATCTTGAACCAAACCCCTCAGATTTTATTGAACATAACTCCTATGTGCCATTTTTTTTTAATGTTATTATTATTTTGGGCAATTCAGCAAAATGTGACTCAAACCTGCACAGTGTCTGTGGATATCTGGATGCCTTTTATTCCTAAAAAAGGTTTGGTGCAAAAAACTAGCACTGCAATTTAGATGTGTTTGAATAAGAGAGAGGAGAACCTCGTGTTCCTTCCTCCTGAAGTCTCCCTGTGCTCTGTGCTGAGGATATTATTAGGACATTGCTATCGTACAGGAAAAATCCCAAAGTGAGCTCAGGGCCTTGCTGAGCGCCTTTGCGATGGAAAACTTCCTTCAAAGCACCTTCAGAGCTCAGAGGAAGGATTGAATTGAGGGGGTGGAGAGGACAAAACCCATGTTGTGGCAGAGCCACGTGCTTCTGGCACAGAAAAGATGCACCTCACTGAACGTCAGGTACCCCCCAAGTTTCCGTGTGCCTCAGATCTGTTCCCCCCAGACTCCCTTTACGATTGGTGAAGAAAAAAAGACACTCTCAGGATGAGGTTTTTCTGCCTTAAATTGGGTGATAGATTTAGAAGGAACCCATGCTGGGCTCGTGGACTGTGGAGGCAGCCCGGGGTGACCAGTTTTGGTGGAGACACCAGCACTTGTAGCACTAATTATAGAATCACAGAATGTCCTGAGTTGGAGGGGACCCACAAGGATCACCGAAGTCCAACTCCTGGCTCTGCACAGGACACCCCAACAATCCCACCACGTGCCTGAGAGCGTTGTCCAAACACTCCTTGAGCTCTGTCAGCCTTGGTGCTGTGCCCACTGCCCTGGGGAGCCTGTTCAGTGCCTGACCACCCTCTGGGTGGGGAACCCTTTCCTAATATCCAACCTAAACCTCCCCTGAGGTTTAATATCTTCAACCCTGTCCAAGTTTGCTGCTGAATAGAAATGCCCATACTTGGCTTTACCAGAGCAACTTCTCATACTCAGCTCAGTGGGGATCACTCCTGGGAATAACTCGTCCAATTTTGGATGGCTATGGGAATGAGATTTGGTGCTCAACACCTTCAGTGCCACCACTTCTGTAGGTCAGGCGGTGCAGGCAGGCAGCACTCTGCTTAATCTTGCTGAGTTCCCTGGAAATTTATGCTACTGCAGTGTAAGAGCCCATTTCTACTGTCCTTTGAGATGCAAGGGATGACTGCATAGAAAACCCACAAACCAGGCCACTCTTTTCCAGAAATATCTGGTTATTTCACTCAGGTGACACACAGAACCCTGGGTAGGAGGACAGGGATGGCCATGCATCATCTCCTGTCAGCACCAGGGAGGAATTTGGGGACGGAAGAGGAAGAACACACCAAACTGCAGGTGAGGTTACGGCGTCCAGTCTGCTTTTCTCCATGTTTGAGACCAGGAGTAGCAGACAGAGCTGCTGCTTGAATCCCATCACCTCCTCTGGCTGCTCAAGCCTTTCATCTGGGAATGCCTTCAAGAGGCTCATCACCTCTGGATGAGTTACAGTCTATCAGCTAGAAAAACATCCAGACATGATTTAAAGGCTTCGCGCACTGGTTGTAAGGAAGCACTTTCAGCAGTAAAAATTGTGCCTTATTTCTGCTTCCAATTTTTCTGGCGCTGCCTTTCACCCTCTGGTCATTGCCCAGCAAGGTTAAAGGGCTACCTGTTCTCAAAAATCTGTTCCCTACACAAGTTCCTGGCAGACATATTAATATTAAGATATTCAATGCCTTTTAATTTTCTGTTGGATAAGCCAAGTGGACCAAACTACTTAATTCCTTACTCCTAATATGGAGCAGATGGCTGCTCCCAAACAGCCTCAGAGGCTTGGGTTTGGTCCTCTCCCATGGGCTAGAGGCACATTTAGCACTCTCACAGCCAAATGGCTGGAGTCCTTGGGTCCTTTGCATCAATAAAAATCTTGAAACTCAAGTAGGATGAGGGACATAAGCCTTTGTTTTCATAGCCAACCAGAAGCTTCAGGTTTTTCATTTGTAAGATCAGCAAATGGAGCAGAAGATCCCAGGTTAGGAGCCGTTTTCCAGCTTGTCCATCTTAACTGGAAAATCCCAAATTCAGCAGCCTTTGAGACCTGCTGTGATTTGTGTTCTTCTTCAGGTTTCACCGTGCAACCTCAGGACTAGACCATCCGGAAACCTCTTCTGTGGCACCAAGACAACCTGCTGATCCAGCACTGCCTTGGTGACATATCCCAGGAAGGCCCAAAAATGTGAGACAGTCTTTTCCATGAAAAGGGAATGCAAGATGGGTGGTTTGCAACCACAGACAACGCTCACGATGTGACTTGAAGGCAAGAACTGACTTGTGAAAGCCAGCACGGAGTAAAACATATTGAAAATCCTGGTTTATCCCAAGCCACCAGAGAGGCAGCTGCAGTTCTGTGCTGCACTGCACCGAAGTCTGTAGCAGATGGTTGGGAAGGCACTGTCTGGCTGCCCTTGCTTTGAACAACCTCCCAAAGTGTTTTCCTCTGTCATAACCTGAACAGTTGCACAATCAGTGCTGCCCTAGCAGGTGGTGGGGTGGTAAACAGAGCACTTGGACATTACCTAGTGATGCCCTGGCACATGCTCCAGAGTCCTGCTCTTTGTACAAATACCTTGTTTTTCTCCTACTTCTAAAGAGCAAAGAAATACTTCAGCCTCTGTTTTGCAACAGTGACCAAAGGGACACTCAGACCCTTCAGTCTGTTGTTGCTTCTCTGGTTTTTGTGCCCCTGCACAGTCACTGGTAGTGTCAAGACAACAAATTTCAGTGCTCTGGTAAATAATTCTTGAAGGATGTGAGATAACGAGTGTCTTCGTTAACAGGAATCCCAGACATTCCTCAAACATTTGTTCTGGGACACAAAGGTGGATGTGGAGCCCAGGTGGGAGGGAATCTCCCCTCTGCACCGGAGAGGGGAAACCAAGGGAAGGAATAGGAGCAAAGCAGTGGTGAGGATCCACTTGAACATCCCTTCCTGCAGAGGTGGTCTGAAGGGGTGACCCCACAGGCCTGATGGCATTTGAGAGGCAGCATCTCTGACCTGGCCTAAAAGGGATCAAATGAACGAATAAGACACTGGCCCCATCTGCATAGTCCTGGGGCGGGCTCACATCCAAACTCGTCCCTTCCCAGCCTGGGGTGCGGACTGAGGTGCAGGATTCTGGTTTGAGCTGCTCTCAAGCAAAGACGTCAGGCACGCTGGCTAAAGGCTTTCATTTTTTACTGCAATGCCGCCGCCTGCCAAATCAGCTGAGCTGGGAAAACAATCCATAATTGACTACAGAGGCATGAGGTTATAATGATTTACTCCTTTTCTGAAGCATGCACGTAACCTTTGCCAATTTAGCCAAAAGTTAGAAAGATTTTTTTAATGACAAAACATCCAGAGCAGGAGGCACTTGGGTGGGGTGGGGGGAATTGTGGCTGCGAATTACCAGAGTCTGAGTTGCAAGTCATGGGAGGTTGAGAACTGATGATGAAAAGAGAAGGTGCAATGCATAGATTTGCTCACAGATAAGCATGAAGCACACAGCTTCCCAGTCGGAAATGAGAGGCAGCCTGGCACAGACTGGAGCTGGTAAGTGGGGTTTTCCTGCTGGGTTGGAGATGTGGTGCTGCATCCCTCGTTCCTTACCATCACCCAGCACCTACACAGCACACTATGGGTCATGGCAGGCAGAAGCACAGTTAGTAATGGTCATCTGCCTTCTCCCATGGGAAATCTGATGGCTGAGACTTGGGACAGTGTCAGGGCGAGCTCTGCACTGGGACGAGACCAGCTGGCCCCAAGGAGCAGTGCCAGCAGGGCAGCAGCCATATGGAGCTTCTCATTAATGGGACAAGTGAATAACTCTTCTCCACACAGCCCGAAGAGGTGAAGTAGCCTGGAGTGAGTATTCCCATACTGAACACAGGAAATTACTTGCAAGTGCTAATAACCCACATGCCATTACCTGTGACCCAGGAGGACGCAAAGGTTCTGCCTCTCCTTCCAACCTTCCTGCTCTCCTCTCCCTCACTCCCAGCTCTGCTGTCCTACCTCTTCCCTTGTGGCTGCTGAACCACACTGTGAGCAGCTTCAGAGAGAAAAATAACTTTGCCAGGAAAAAACACAAGATCAGTTTTTTCTCAATTTCATGAGTTGAACTGGCTCAGCCAAACCTCGAAGAGTGGCCGGACCATGAAGAGAAGATCGGGGCTGCCCAGTTTGAGCAGTGGCAGATGATCAAATGGCCACAACACCTCATGGAGATTTGCTGTTGGCATCATTTCAGGGCAGGGAGGGAAGAAGCCAGGTGTGTGTCAGAGAGCCTCTGGGTCTGTCTTGTGTGAGTCTGGTTTATACTTCTTCATAGAATCATGGGATTGTTTGGGTTAGAAGGGACCTCAAAGATCATCTAGTTCCAACCCCCTGCCATGCTCCCTCGGATGCTATTCCTAAAGAAGACTGAAAAAAAAAGCATCTGGGGACCTTTGCTGTAAAGATCCAAACAGATCCCTGAGCCACTTCGTGCAGTAAGTGCGAGAGAGAACCTGCCAACTCCAACGCCACTCAGATCCCACTCTGCTGAACAGCCATGAAATCAATGGTCTTAGCTGGGTATTGATTGGGCCCAATGGGTGTAAATCTGACCTTGACCCTCTTTAATCTTGATGGATTATCCACAACTTCATGAGCACAGAGCACAGGCTCCGAGGGTGGACTTTGGGAGCCTGGGTTTGACAGCGCGTGCCGCATTCTCAGCTCTTTGGATCCAGCTGCACTGAAAACATAAATCACAGCTTTGCACTTTTAATGTCCACGTGCTGCATCTATATATGTGTACGTAATAAGTGAAATATATAACAAATATTGCCATATTTTCGGACTGGGGTGCGTAAAAAGGTAGTGATTCCAGCTTTCTGGCCCTTCCACATTAAAAAAGCCGCAGAAGAGGGATAGATTAAATACAGGTGCAGGATCCTGACAGCGTGCAAAGTTGTGAGGGGAGTTTTGTGTCTTTACTGAATGCACCACACTCTCCCCTTGGCCATGGCAGCCATTGCTGCCTCTGGCAGAGCTGGTGGAGACTTACAGAGCTGGTGGAGACTTACAGAGCTGAAGCACCATTCAGAGGAAGGGGAAACGTCTGGTGGCTTGTTCAGCTCACGTAGTCAGTCCAAGCTTAAAAAAAAAGAGAAACCAAGCCAGCTTCTCTGCTCAACAGAGGGAGCCCCCTGTTTCAGCTCTCTTGGCTCTGCATGTATTTCACTCCACCTCTCGTGTTTACTATCATGTTGGGCATAAACATATTTGTTGCTAAGGAGGAGTCCTGGGCAAGATTAGCTATCTAGAGAGCCAGAGCACAGCAGGCTCCATGCAGAGATTGTTTCAACTAGAAGTTTAGGGCTGATGGGAGTGAGGACTCAGCACCAGATCCACGTGGAAGAGTCAGGCTCTGAGCAGCAACCCCAGAAGTGCAGTGTCAGTGAAGTCTGCAGCCCATGTTCCTGCAGGTCCCACGTGAACCACAGCGAGACTTGGCCCCCTGATGCCAATCACTGCAGAAGTCAGGTAGGCAGTGAGGAGAATTCCAAGTTAGCCATGAGGGAACAGTCATGCAGCAGCCTCGGGGAACTTTCCAAAGGCCATTTCTACAGAGCAGAGAAACGTCTAGTCCATGTTGAACAGCCTTGCTCCATGGATGGCATCAGCAGCAGAGGAGCTGCCACAGCTGGTGTCCCTCGGGTCTCCACACATCAAGCTCAGTTCTCTCTCTTGGTGCTGCCCTCCAGGCTCTCTCAGGGGTCTCTGCATGGTGTGATGCCATCAGTCCTGCCATGTGTCAGGCACATCTGGCTGTACAGCCTGCCAGGGAACTGGGACTGCACAGCTCTGGCTTTCATGGGAGCATGCAGGAGTTTGAGTGCCCTGTTTCACACAAGCCTAGACATGACCTCTTTGACCACTGGACAAATGCTTTAGGGGCAATGTCTGTGTAACGACATCCTAAACCTCTCTGTGCTGATGTGGGAAGGATTTAGGTCTCAGCTGGACAGAAATAATACCTTTGACAGTAGGTTCAAGGGGAAAGCATGGGGAAGGGAAAGTAGGCAGCGTGTTGCCTCTTCATTATTTCATGAATCAAAATTTATATCATACCCCAGAGGGGGCTAAAGCCATTATGGAACACATTTGCTCGAGTCTGCATGGGCCTCTGGCTACACACAGAGCAATCTGGGATCACGGGGAGTCTAACTCAGCTCTGGCACAACAGCTTGGCCTTGGCTCTCACAGGTGCCCGGCCAAACAGTGTGAGATGGTCCTTGCCAGGTGTTGTGCTCCCCAGCTGCAAAAACTCTTCTGAATTTCAAAGGCTACAGAAATTCCAGTCTCTGTTCCAGCCGTGTTTGTTTTCTTTGGGTCCCTCTCCCTAACTAATTAGCTGTTGTATTTATTGGAAACAGGAGACACATTCTTGACGAAGGTGGAAGCGCTGTGTTTAATGGAGCCCTTCGAGAAGGTTGGAGCAGGAGCACTCCTTGAACAAACAAGGCTCACACTGCACCGTAATCTCCAGACTGAAATGCACTGCGGGCTCTGGATAGCGGTGGGGACTGTGACATGTGCAATTTGCATCAGACCTTCACTAAACAATCATTCAGAGCCCGATGAATATGAAAGAGTCTCGGCTCTTATCGGGTTTGATCGCAGAAGCGCTCACAGGAAAAAATTATTAAGCATCTACATGAGCAAAACTCTTTGTCTTCTTCCGTTCAATTGCTACTTTCATTTGTCTTTAATAACATGGTATTTGCTCACTCTTAGTCAGCCGTTTGCAAGGTTGTTCACATCCAAGGCTAATTTGCTCAGGCGCTTGGCTCTCCCAAAGCGATCGCTGGAACTCCTGGTACACACAGTACTTTTCTTGAATGTTAAAGCATTCAAAGCTTTTTTTTTTTCTTCCCCCTTGTCCGTGCCTTGAGTAAGTATTTACACCTAGTCAGAGACAGCATATAAACAAGTTAATGTTTCGACTGGGGAATGTTTTACACCTCGTTACGCAGGTGGAAATGGGACGTGGGTAGAGCAGGGACAGGTTATTTCCAGTAGGTTATTTTCTTGTTCTGGTCAGCCCTTATTTTAGGCCAGCCCTGCCCCGCAGAGGTATGTGCAACCACACCACTGGTTCTTGCCTATTTCTGGGGGCTGCTTCGCAGTTTGCATCACACAAAGCCCAGAGCTATTTTTACGCCAGCTTTGGCCACAGAGCAAAAGCAAGGGCTCTCCATGCACAGCCTCTCACAGGGGCACCAGCTTGGAAGTCCCATCAGAGAAAAATGTCACAGGTGGGTCAAGGGCCTGTCTGACCCGAGATCATCCATGGTACAACCAAGACTCATCTGATATTCGCAGTGTCTCACCACACAAAGGAGAAAACCTTCCAGTGTCACATCCCACCACATTTAGCTCCCCAGGCATCAGCCCTTTGAGCATCAGGGGATGCTCTGCAGCTGCAGATCAGGCCTTGGGTTGGTTTTTTTTGGTCAGAGGATACAAGCCTGCTTCTGAGTGGTAAATCTGTGGTGTGGGTTGTGGCTACCCTAACAACAGGTCTCCTTCTTCCTGACTTGCTGTGAATGACGAGAAAGCCTCAAGCCAGAAGGGATCATTGCATTTTCTCCTCTAAGCTCCAGGATGCAGCAGATCACATCTGTTTGAGGTACAGCACCCGGGAACTGATGGCATCACCAGAAAATGCTCTGCCTCAATCCCAGGAAATGGCACATGGTCCCCTTCCTGGAGTGGTTTATTACCTCCGTGGTTAGGGAAAAAACACAAATCCTTTTTCCTGGTTGGAGTTTGTCAGGCCTTGCCCTCCAGCACCAGTTCTTGCTATGCCTTCTCTGGTAGATTAAAGACACATTTAATACCTGGGGCTTTTTTGTTTTTGTTCAAGGGAAGGTACTTACGAGCCGCAACGTCCTCTCAATCTTCTTTCCGATAAGCCAAACAGCTCGAGCTGTGTAAGTCTCTCATAAGCCATTTCTTCCAGCCCTTGTATCATTTTCTGTGGCTGTTTTTGGCACTTTCCTCAATTTTTCAACTTCCCTCTGAAAACGTGGGCATCAGAACAGTACTCGGTGTTCCAGCAGCGGGCTCGGCAGCTCAGACGCTGTCTAATCAGCAGGACCATTTCCAGTGTCAGTGCCTGGGAGGAGGGAGAGGGGGAGGGAGGAGGAATCCTTGGCAGCAAACTGCGCTTCATCGAGGGCCCTCTGCTTTGGGATTCACACTCTTTTCCCAGCCACAGGAACCAGCCTCTGCCAGAGCACATCTGCTTCCACAAGCTGTCTCCTTAAAGTGCGAGAAGACCTGGTCTTGTACCCTCTGGGCCTCCTGGTTGGGCTGCCCTGGGCTTCAGCTGGTCTTCTGTTTGCTTCTGCATCATGCTCTTATGTATACGGATGGCCTGACAGCCACATTTCACAAGCCTTAAAAATCAACATTCTGGCCTAATCCAGCTCTCCTCTCTCTCCTGGCTCTGTAAGAGGTAAGCCTGAAACAACCCTGAGTCTCAGCACTCCGGCCCCAGGCAAATTTCTGCCCATCTGTACGGAGGCTGCACAGCTCACAACCCAACACAAAGCTATTTATAGCAATTCCCATGTCCTCAGCAGCTCTTTCTTTCGAGGATGGTGTCACCGTTGCTTTTCTGCCCCTGTAACCACGCCAGGGCTGAGCTCTCACACCAGTTTCAAGCAATGCAAGCAGCACAGGAACAGATGACTGTGTGGTTGTTGGCATCCCGGTGCCCATCAGGGAGGCAGGGAGTGCAAAGGTGCCAGTGCAAGCCATCTGCAGCGACAGCCTCTTCGTTCCTTGCTGCTCAAGCAGGGTTTCTCGTTGCAGATGGACAAAATCACAAGGTCCCATGCTTTCCTTTTGGCCTCACTGCACCTCTCCTAACCCTCATATTCACACTCGGAAGCTAATCCCTCCACCAGGACTCCGGGTAAAATAGGTGTCATTGATAAATGCTCTTCTTATTCCCTGGACCTAAGACTTCCAGGCTGCCATGCAGAAAATCCGGCTCTCCACAGTGCTACATATTTAATCAGTGCATGAAAAGGCAACTCATCCAGAAGGGCAAGCAGAGAAGTTCCTCCCAACACTGTGCTGCTCGTGGCTGCATCCACAGGCGAGACCGTACAGCTCTGCGAAGCAATGGATCACACCAGCAGCGCGTGTGAAGTAATGTCCTATTACACGAGCCAGGCTTTTCCAGTGCTTTCCTAGAATGGAAAACACTTTCAAATTTAGTTTCCTGAACACCACCCTATTCATTAGTAAAGTCATGGATCACCTTCTGCTGCCCACCATCAGGCAGCCACTTTTCCGTAAAAGCTTTTTCTTTTTTCACAGTGGTCTTATTCTTTCAGTGTAGAAATAAGGCCTAAAATAGCATGTTTTGGAATAAGTTCCCTTCCCAGTTATGTGAATGTAAACTTCAGGTTTCTCCCCCTCGAAGCCTTTGCTGTTCAGTCTGTGTTTCCAAACCGAGGGGGACTCTCAGCCCCACTCCTGGGTGAAATGAAAGCTGTTGCTGAGACCTGTCAGGAGAGCCACACGCTCCAGAGATTGCTAATCACGGAACAAGTGAGGGAATACATCAGCTCCAGCCAGCTACTAACATGGTCACCAAAGGAAACGTTGAAGAAATAGACCAAAAATGGAAAAATCTTTGGGAATTAATCCAGATTTTAGTGCAGGACTGATATACATATTTTCGAGCGAAGGCTCTGCCCAAAGGAGCAATGTGAGATTTTCTTTTTTCCTCCCATTTTCTCCATCTTTATGCAGCTGAGAAACGTGTCCCCGATGCTCAGTACCCACAGGTGCTCTGGGAACAATAGCAGCCTGGGCTGGATTCAAGATATGCCCAGAAAAGACATCACTCATCTCAGCTAGACATTTTTATGGACCTCCTCAACTTATCCCTTGAGTGTCTTACAAATATTAGCATACAGATCCTCACGCTTCCTTCCTCTAAGAGGCTGTTATTGCCTAGACTTTAAAAGTAAGGAAGCCAAGGCCGAGAGGTGAATTAGACTGGCCAAGATCACATAGGAAATGTGTGATCTTTGTGGTCTGGACACTCCTGACCAACAAAACCTTAACCTGGCTTCTTGCCCGCGCGGCAAGAAAGCGGAAAGGTTTGAGTCACGCTTTTAAGGGAGAGTTTCCACCCTCTCATGGAGGAGCAGCTTTACTGACCCATGCATGGATCAGCACAGGGTTGGTGTGTCTCCAGCCCTGTAGGGGATGGTGGGACATGGACCCTATAGGCACGTGACAGGTTGAGAGTTCTCCCCATGCAGAGCAGTTTCCTTGGGAGTCTGGTGGAGAATTCTGCACCTCTATTTTATTTTTATTAGAACTATTATAAGGGCAGGTGCCTGTGTCCCTTCCTATCCAGATGGATAAAGTTCAAGGGCAACCCAATAAACCTCTCTACAATGGCTTTGCTTTGTTTAAAACTGGCACTGGTTTAAAGTTCAATATTTCAGGCTCAGCTCCGGTTTCTTCCCTCAGATGACAGTGAAAATGGCAGCACTTGGAGGAATTCCTGTCTGGAGCACAAGCTCGGGCTGTATGATTTTCATTAGCACTAACGAGCTTTAAGGAGCCAAAATCCTTCTTAAGAAAATTACTGGATCTCCAAGTATTTATCCCAAATCAAGGTGCTAGGGGAACAAGGGGCTCTGCAGCCCTGGCTTTCTCAGCTCTGCAAAGGGACTTAACTCTTCCCAGGGTTTTCCTTCTCTTTGTCTCTTTTGGTGGTTGTGACAAGCCCGTGTACAACTTGGAATCTGCTTTCCCAGCTTTCCCAGTCATGTCAGAAATCTGTTTAGGTTTTTTATTTAAGTAAACCACGTGCAACATATCACTTTATGAGTCTCCCATCCCCGCAAGGAACACTGAAAAAGTGAAAAGAGCCACACAGCCCAGCCCTGTGTAGTGCAGCCAGCCAGGCAAAGCGCCCCACGTATCTTGGTTTTTAAAAAAAACTTGATGGAGATGTTTTTCCCCCAGTTAATCTCAAGATGCTGTGGAGCCTTACAATTTTGGTGTGGTTCAAAACTTCTGGGAGAAGGAAGGAAGGCAGGAAGAGGCCTGTGAATTGGCTTCTGGTGAAGTTTGGGAGATGACACCCAGCACCAGGCAGGTCCCCAGTGCAGAAGAAGGCGCTGGTGCTCTGCCCTTGGCCATGCCCATGTCTGCAGAGGAAGGGCTGGGTACTGCCCCTGCCCCAAAGCTGAGACAAGGATGCTCTGCTGACCCTACAGCTCTCAGCCATCTGCCACCTCCTCCTGCAATGAAAAGCCTGGAGCAAAGTCCTTGGGGAGTAGTCACTGCCTGCAGCTTGGCTGACATTTCCCCCATTGCAGGTGGAGGCACTTTGGATACAATTGGATCAAGTGGGAGAGAAAGGAGGGTGGGTTCATCTTCTGACCACCATACTTGGTCCACAATTCTTGCACATGCAGTCAGGGGGTCCCAGAAACTTATTGATTGAGCTGAATTGAGTGAATTTATTGCTGCACACCAGTGAAAATCAAAGAACTGCTGAACAGACACCTCTGTGAGCGCTTGCCCAGCTTTTGCAGAAATTCCCTCTGGCGCTGCTGCCCGTCCTGCCATCACCATCAGCCCTTGCCTCACCCTCAGGGTGAGGGGTGATTCACGGTCTCCACCAGGCTCCATCTCCTCTAGATCTCCGAAGAAAACCTCCTGAGCTCTGTGGGTCAGGTGTGGTTCTGGTTTGCAGCTCGCCTCTGCCGTTGGTGCTCCCTGGCAGCCTCAGCTCACGCTGGAGCCCCAAGGAATGAGGCCACTGCACCTTTCAGAGCAGCGTGGCAACTGCTGGGATGGTTTTATTCTCCTTGTAGCCAAGCAAGCAAGAGGCAATAAATAACATCTCTGTCCAGGGAAAAGGCAGACGTTATGTGTGACAGGGGAATCCAGCCACGGCGGTGAGTAGGACCGGCTTCTGAGGAGAAGCTGGAGAGATGAATAATAACACATAGATCTTTGCTAAATGGCAGCCAAGAGAGGCAGGACTTGAATCTGTATGTTTTTCAAGAGCATATCCCAAGATGAATATTTAGTGACAGGCCAAGGGGGCAGCAGTCAAGACACTGATGGTTTTTCAGTCTGTCTTAGCATGAGAAATAAAGTCCATGTAGATATAATGGAAGTGATAAGTGCCAAGTGAGGAAATGCCTGAAGAGTCTGAACACAGGCAAAGCTGCCAGGGTGGAAACAGCAAGTTTGCCTTTGTGGTGAGTGGCAGGGCATGGCTTATCACAGGGCTTTAATCAGTCATGTTAAAGCAATACCAAAGAAACAATCAAAGACGAGTACCAGGATCTAAACTTCCTACAAGATCTTCCCTGCAAGAAAAACTTGTAGTTTAAGGTATTGAATGAAGATGAGTGATGGAGACAGGCAGACACAAGGGAAGGAGCAGGTAGTGGGCTTTGCTGTCAAAGTATCCCAATTTCCAGCTGTGCTGCCAACTTTTACATGCTCTTGGACTACTCACTCCAATTTTTCACCCTGTTTTTGACATGTCTAATGAGGGTGAGGATGCCACCTCCCCAAAGCTGTGTAGAAACAGGATCTCTGCTGTGTGGAACACACACTGTGTGGGGCAGAGCAAGCAGAAATGTTGCTCTGTCCTCCATACACACTGAGGGCTCACTTGGAGAAGGCAAAATCATGAAGCAGCAAGCATGGAAGAGAGAGAAATCTAATATAACACATTTTTATGACAAGCACTCGACTTCTAGAAGCCATCAAAGGATGTTTAATGACAGACTGAACACGTCCTCTGTCCCATGCTGATCAAAAAACCCGAAAAATCTCTAATCAACTGCTTGTGAGCACTTTTTTCCTACTATAAAAATGAAATTTAATTAAAAATGGAGAGACAGAGGCTCATCTGACTCAGTGGGACTTCGGCCCCTGCCTCGCAGAGCACTTGAGGACATGTTTTAAGTCTCAGCTGATGGCTCTGGAGAATCAGTTACTGGCTGGCTCCAGAGTGGATTCCCCACTATGTTTAAAGGTTGTGCTGTTGGGGAATGGATTTATGCACATGCTTAATATTAAGCATGTGCCAAGCATCTCACTAATTGAGGGTTTTTCTGAGAAGGTGCTGGTGTTATTGTTCCTCCTTGGAGCCTGTCCCCGTGCACATGTGAGCAGACACATCACAACAGCCTGGAAAAGCCAAGCATTTTGAAACGCTTTTCCAGACAGTAAATTCAGGACAAACTTATTTGGATTGAACATTTTGGCACTTGCAAATATAAAACTCTCCCGTTTCCATTTTCCTCTGCTTTTCACTTTGAGCAATATCAATATCAAGCTGCTTGTGGCCCAGCACATCTTCCCACACCTGTAGCTGTTCCCAAGTATCTCAAAGCCCCAGCCCTGGAATGACACTGACTCATGGTAGAGGGTCCCGTGCTCTTTCTGATGCTGGAAAACCCCTTTCTGGATGTTCAATGGCTCATGCCTGTCAGAGAGGACATCCCACTGCTAAGGAGGAGATAAATGGAATTAATAACTTGGACTCAACCTCACGAGCAAAGGACAAGCTGTTGTGCCACGGAAGACCTGGGAACCTACAGCAGGAGAGACAACCTGTGGGAGACATGGCAAAGGCTGCCAGCAGCCTGCAGGGATTTCTCCTCAGGGTGGTGGCACTGATGCCCTGAAGGATGCTTTGGTCCCCTCTCTTGTTCTTGGGATGATTTCAACGCAGTCCTTGTCTGTGTGCCAAAGATGTGTTTAAATCCTACTTATTCTGCAGGTAGCCAGTGGCTCTGGGGCCCAGGGTGGGATACCAGCCTGCATTTAAGGGGTCTAACTAGAAAATCAGACCACTCGTCCCATACTTTCTGCCTGCCCAGCCTGGTGCTGTTCCCCTCAGGACCTATGCTGCTGCTGAGCCCAACACTCAGACCCAAAACCCATCACCACTGCCTGTTCATTGAGGGACACTGAAATGACCTGCTTGATGGGGAATGTTATAATTAACACTGTCTGTGCACTGCTGAAATGTTAACGCTTCTATTAACACACTTTTTGACTCGCTTTTAACACCACAGGTGGCTTTTCAAGAGCTCAAGCTTGATTTAAATCACATCCACTGCTTATTGCTTTAATTATGGAAATGGACAGAGCACGGGAGCACGTTTCTGGGCACAGACTCCCAGAAATAGCATGAGGGAGGCAAAGTGGCATGATTTTATTTTCTGAGTGGATATATGGAGATCAGGAAGAGGACTGGACATGAATGACTCTCCACAGCCTGGCTCAGATCTTCCCCGAAGATTTACCATGGTCATAAAAGGAATCCACAACTCAGCATTTTCCAGCAGTGTTAAATTGTACCTGTGGTGGAGCTGGGAGGAGAAATACAGAAACACAGAAATAACCTCATCCTTCAGCTCAGAGCACGGGGCTGTGACCCAGCTCTGGCCCCACTGTTGCTGACAAAACCTGGATCCCACCAGGTTGGAAAGCTGAAGAGGTGCAGGACCCTCGGCTCCAGCCTCCAGACACGAGCAGGAGCCTCCTCTGGGTCTGCCTACAGGAAGACAACTGGTCCCAAAGCCCAGCCAGGGGGAAGCATGTCCTCTGCCAGGTCAATAGTCCCTCATCTTCCCTCTCATCTAAATATAGTGCTGGAATTGTAGGGAAGGCAGTTCAGCATGGAAGAACGGAGAGGGGCCCTCAGAGTTCCCCATCCCTGCTACCCCCACCAAAGGATGAGGGAAAAGGGCGTGTTTTCCCTCTGTACCTCCAACCTGCTGCCATGGAGGAAGGTGTAGGGGTGCCTCCTTGCCCTCTCATGCACAGCATTCAGCTCTCCTGCAGGGTCTCTTCACTTTCCAGGGGCTGAGGCTGGAGCAGGCAAGGCCATGCAAGCCCAGAGCAAACCCCTGGGATCCAGGAGGGGAGCAGGAGCCCTGTGCACACCCACAGATGTGCCTGGGCTCAGCCTGCACATCCAGGCACTGCAGGGAGAGGCCGGAAGATGGGATACCCCTGTGTGGCCACCACCACCTCTGACCCCATCATTCCAGTGCCACAGGACGTGATTTTCCTACCCCTCAGTGTCCGTGGGGTTGCATCCAGCCCTTGTTTTCCACGCCTGACTTTGCCCTTGGCATCTCCCACCGCCTGCTCCAGAGGCATTTCACAGCTTCTCCAGAGCCTCCCCCAGCACATTCCCCTCCATTCCCCCTCCCCTTCGCCCTTCCAGGAGCGCTGGCCTTTGAGGGAAAGCCTTTCCCCCCTGTTTTTATCTACATATCATTCATGGCACTCAGCCCTTGTGCTGTCATGCAAAACTGTGAGGAATGAACAGGGTGATAAAGCAGTCGGAGCCAAAGCCTGGAGGCCACAAACCCCCTGGTTATATTTCGGAGCCATAAATTACACCCTTCAGCCATGGGTTAAGTAGGTCATTAAAAAGCAAAAACACTTGGAAAAAAATGTTCAGAAAAGCAGCACCCCTTCAGCTCCCTCCTCCCTCACTGCAAGGGACCTCAACCACAGCCCCCTTACCTGCGTGCTGGGATGTGGTTGTTCACGCCAGGTATTTTTGGCGTTGCCTCCAGCTATGGCTGTAAATCTTTATTACTCTCTGGCTGAGCTGACACCCCGCCAGAAAAGTTTGGTATGGGATAAACTGAGCGACCCCAGAGTGGGAATGTGGGGTGGGAGGCTGGTGCATGGCAGGGGGGGATGGCAAGGGATGCATGTGGTGCATTGGCTGGAAAACATCTGTGTGATCTCCAGGTCCATTTCCATAGTTTGCTTCCAAGGTAAGGCACTGCCAGACTCAGGAAAGTACCCTGAGCACAGAGGTGGGGGGAAGAGGTGATGAGCAGACCCTCAGAGTTAACACAGGTAAGGACCAGAAAAGGCTGGTCCGTGGGTACAGCCTGGTGCTTTCCAGTAAGTTAGAGCCTATAAATCATTTTGACAAAATAATTAAAGCATGTATATGCTGTGATTTATAATGCTGCCTCTCCCTGTAATACCCTGGACCATAATGCCACTGGATACAGGGATGTATAAAACCAAGTGAAAACCAGTTTGAGGTGCAGTTGAAAAGGCTGTTCTTGCCCTCACAGTGGGAAGCCCTGAATCCAGAAAGACTCCAGATCAAAGGTGCTACTCGGAATCAACAATGCTGCAGGCTGAGTGACTCCAGCTCAGGTCTGCTGAGATCAGTCTCCACCACAAGTCAAAAAGTGGGTCTTAGTTGCCTGACTGCATCCTCCATGCTCCTTGAGTAGGAATCATGAGGAAGACAGAATTAAAAGTGAAGGCACAAAGAGCCACCTTTCTAAAACCATACGGTATTAAACCAGAGAGAAATCCTGTGTCAGAGGCAATTACACAAATGCACATATGGATTGAGAGCTGAGCCTGACCTACAGCTCTCAGTGATGGACAGACATTGTTATTAGAGCTCATCAGCCCAGACCCTGTGCTGTGGAGGCCAGCTGAAAACAGCAGAAAGATATTTACTGTTTGACTTTGCTCTGTACAGTCAAAAATGGGAGAAATGAACTCAGCATCAGGCCAGTCCTTTGGGTGGAGGAAGAGCATTGGCACTGGGAGTCTAACAAGGAGGTGACCCAGAGAGCTTGGACACCAGGGAGTGGCTCTTGCTCATGTGAAGTGATGAAGCACATGGTCTTCATGAGGTTTTATTTTTATTGTGGCTAGTCCAAAAAGTAATAATCCAAAATTATTGTAGGGGACTATTTTACTGGGGAAGAAAGAGGCACAGGGTGATTTAGACAAAATGTCAGATCTTGTCTAAGAGAAAAACATGGAATTGCTCAACAGCTTCATCTGGGCCTCCCTCTGAGGACACACCACACGTACTTTGAGATTTTAGCCCTCTGAGCAGCCAAGGAAAGGATGGAAGTGACACATCAGCGATCCCACCTGGGCTGTGCCCCTGCTTTCCTTTCCAAGGGAGGAAGAGGGAAGCAGGAGGAGAGGGGAAGGGGGACTCAGGACACGGCCAGGAGATGACCACCACGTGCCAAATCAGTCATGCAGGCAGAACAGCCCAGTGAATGAGGAACTATTTAAAGAGGAAAACGAGACAATTTGGCTTCAAATTATTTGACTGACCCAGATAATAGCAAAAGACTGGGTTGGGAGCTTGCTTTTAAAAGTTTCTCTTTTTATTTTTTGTCTAGACTCGATCAGTTCTGTAACATACACATTCATTTCCCTCTCCCCTTCCAAATCATCTGCCAGTGAGTGACATTTCAGTGGAGTGCCATCTTACTGGTATATAAAAGAAGCTTTTCTACATTCTTGGAAGGGTGGTCGTCTTCTGAGATTCTTGGAATTCAAGTCGAAGATGAAAAAAATTTATTTTTTTTAAACCTGCAAAACTCGAGGGTTTTTTTTTTTTTACTAACAGATGCTCTATGCAAATGTTGAAATAAGTGTATTAATATCAAGCTCAGCCATCTGCTTAAATAATTTCTCAGGAAAAATAAAATTGCAGCAAGAGTAACACAAAAAATTAAAGCTGGGTAGCAGATTCCAACAGGGTATGTCCCATCAGGTTACATGGACATGGAGCAGCCCCACGTCCAGCAGAACTGGTGGTTTTCCAGCAGCAGCTCCACATGCTGCACCTTGCAAGATCACTCTCTATCCCATTAGTTTGAATTCTTGCAAGGCCAGGATGCTGCTCAGTTTTCCAGAGTATAAAGAGCCTGATCCAACATCCAAAGACAATCAGCTGTGCTCTGCATCCCAGACTCCTGTTGGACCTGATGGGGAGATACAGGCACTTAGAGGATGTGAATCATCTGCCCTGCTTTGGGATGAGCTGAATCATGCCCTGGGCCCTTGGGGAAGGAGTGGGGGAGGATACAGAGCAAGAGAAGAGCCTCCCAAATATCCTAACCTTAGTGCCTGGTGGGAGGGAGGAGGTCAGAGCTGTATGGGCACCTGGAGGTGCTGGCAGTGCCCTGAAGGCTGTGGGGTCAAATCTTCTCCAAGAGCAAGGCCAGAGGCTCTGCTGCCTCTCTCTATTTTGGGGCCCTGCATTCCCATAAGGATCCTCCAGCCTCAGGTGAGACATGGCAGCGATCAATCCATAACCTCTGTATTTGCTCCCCAAACCTGTTGGGTCCCCACCACCGTCTCCCCACAGGTGTTGGGTGACCCCAAACCTCCAGCAAGGAAAAGGCTCGTTAAAAACATTCATCCACCCATTCCAGCTCCAGGAAGCGTGGCTGCTGATGGAGCTACTCGGAATGCTCCCAGGTGAGGGGAGCAGCTGCACGGAGTCCGGGAGTGTGTGAGCACCTTGGGGCTTCATGTCCCCAGGACTGGTGCCTGCACCCCACAGGGGACCTGCTTCCCTGGACCTCCACCTCCCTCTCTGGTAGGCAGAGGTGGACTCAGGCGTGCTGATGTATCCCAATGGGAAGAGCTGTAGGAGAGGTGACTGTTGGTGTGGTGTTGCGCGCTCCAAGCACCGTTTCCCTGTTCCCAGTGTGCCTCCCTCTTCATCCCAGGATTTAGCATCAGACCCAAGCATGTGCCTGAACTCCTCCTTGATGGCACTGAAGTGAGGATGGGGAGAAATGTATCAGCCAAGGCCAGACAGCGAGTTGAATTGACTTCCAAAAATCCTCTCTCCATGAACAGAGGTGGAAGGAGCAAATAAACCAGGGGACTTTTTCCCCCACCCTCTTCAAAAATTGCCTCTTACTGAAGATTTTGGGGATTGGGTGGTGACTACTGCTGCTGCACAGGGGTTGGAATGTCTCCTGAGAGCCCAGTTCTCAGCCACGGGAGGGGATGGTGGGATGCACCCCTCGCCCACAGTGCCCCAGCAGAGATCTGCCCACACTCTGCCCATCACTCCCACCTCATTGCATCCACCCAACCTGGATCTAATCAGTTTATTCCAGTTCTTGTTCGGTTTTTACACCAAAAAAAAGAGCTGATTCATGAGGCATGTGAGTGGAGCTCAGCACCAGTGACCTAGGACAGGTCCCAGTGCAAAGCCAGCCTTGGTGGCCAGGACCCTGCCAGGCATTTTATGGATTGTGCTCAGTCCAGAGGAGACATTTTCTGCGTGTTTCTGGGCAGGTTGGACAAGGCATTCAGCAGGCTAATGAGGCATTGAGGAACTCCACTGGGCTTGGCTCCCAGGCTGTTTTTCCAGCTTATTTTTGCCTTGGCTCACAGTACCCAAAACATCCATCTCCCCTCAAAGCCCAGGCAAGTCTGCAGGGGAACGATGTCCTTGGCTCACTTTGGGGAGGGCGTTATTTTCCCACATGGAGGTGAGTCTGCATCCAACATCTTTACCTGACTCACCTTCTTGTTATCCCAAACAGAGCTCCAGTGTCCTGCCTGCATGTTGGGAATGATGCTGGGTACCTTCTGTGGGAGAATTAACTGCTCTGGGACAATGCACAAGCCGTGGGTCATGCTGTGGATGATCACAGGAGCCCATGCTCCAGCCTTGGCCTTGTTTGGGTAAATGGCACAGACACAGCTGATGTGCTTTTAAGACAGAAACAGAAGTCTTTAAAGGCCAATATAAATAGGCCTTTTCAGGACTTCCCTGAAGATTATCATTTAAACTTAATCCCTTTTGTGCTGCAGCATCATCCTCAGCAAAATTAAGCTGTAGCTGCTTTATCAATCCCTGTTTCCCACTTCCCAGTGCCAAGGGGCAGAGCAGAGAGACCCACAGACCTTGTCAAGGCTGGAAATTGATTGGCAGTCACTCAGTCCAACTTTCAAGTGGTCACCATGCAGGAACTTCCATCTGGTGCTCGTGGCCTGTTTGAGGTATGACACCCTCATTTAGAAGGATAATCTACCTTGACTGAAGGTCTAATTTTATCTTCTTTTGTCATAAATGTACAGGGAGCTTAATTCTGCAAGGTGTTGATGACCTGTGTTGGTGAACACACATCTCAAGGAGCAGGTGAAGGCAGATAAACATTGTTTTAGTCTGCAAGGGTAGGAAACTGGCACTGCTAGTTAACTGTCTTTAACTGAGAGAGTTGTTTAGCCCAGAGAACAGAAGGCTCCAGGGAGACCTTAGAGCCCCTTCCAGTGACTAAAAGGGCTTCAAGAGAGCTGGAGAGGGACTTTTGACATGGAAATGGAGTGATAGGATAAGGGGAAATGGCTTCCCACTGCCAGAGGGCAGGTTTATATTAGATTTTAAGAAGAAACTCTTCCCTGTGAGAGTGGTGAGGTACAGGAACAGGTTGCCCAGAGAAGCTGTGGCTGCCCCATCCCTGGAAGTGTCCAAGGCCATGTTGGATGGGACTTGGAGCAACCTGGGATAGTGGAATGTGTCCCTGCCCATGGCAGGGGGTTGGAATGAGATGATCTTTAAGGTCCCTTCCAATTTAAACCATTCTGTGATTCTGTGGTATTGGCCCCATGGGTTGCAGCACCCCGTGTGATATCTTGTGGGTGGGATTTTCAGAAGAGTCAGAGAACCTTTCCAGTTGACATCCTGGAAAGCTGATTTGCCAAAGGAGAGCTTGGCCAAAGCTTCGGGGCCCAGAGGAGCCACGTAACCTGCTCCGTTCCCACTGTCCTTTCTCTGTCTCTCAGGAAAAAGCCATTAAATACCAAAATGCCAGGGCATGGTTCTACCCACATCTGGGTGACCATCACCTTGGGGGGCCCAGGAGAGATCTCCCCCTCCAGATGGAGGTGGCAGCTACTCTCTTCCAAAAAGAGAAGGGATGAGACCCCACACAGGGGCCCCAAAGCCAAGCCTGCAGTTCAAAAGTGAGTCCAGCCCTGCAATCCCACCCCAGCCACACACACCATCTTCCTGTGTTGCATCTGCCCTGGAGAAAGCCCCTTCCCACCTTCTTTGCTTTTAGCTGCAGAACTCTGATGTGAGACCAGGGCTGAGAAACACCAGAGATCAGAGAGGCAAGAGGAGCATCAGGGAGCAGCTTTTATTTACTGCAAGCACAGGCAACGGGGAAAGATGAAGGTTTCCTGCCCAGGGAAATCTTTTTATTAATTTTTTTGAGATGTGAGGTGGACAATTAGAGAATTTCCCACACTGTCTGCAAAGGAGACAAACACTCATATCCCACCCTCTGGGCAAATCTCAGTGCAGGCAATCACAGTTGCCATGCAGAACCATCCCCGGGGTCTACCTTGCACCTGGAGCCCCTTCCCTCATCCCAGACCTTTTCTCATTTACCCCAACATGGACAACAGTTATTGCTCATGAGATAACAGCATAACCCAAGAGACTCAGCCTCTGTCTGCAAAGTCATGTAAGAAATCTCTCCTGTGCACTGCAGCTAAACCCAACCCCCCTGGGCTCACACAGAACTGCCTTTTATCAAATATTAAGCAAGTGAATATAATTTTTTTCCCCTCATTTGGGGCTTTCTCCATCTCTGGCCATACAGGTCTGTTTCTCTTCCATCAAGGTGAGGAAGAAGATGCCTAAAGTCAGTGCAAAAAGCACCTTCCAGGTGAGCAGCCTGGGGAAGGAGGGATTCTTTCAGTGCCAAAGCTGCCACGTGGGTTGTCACACTCACCCCACATCCTGACTGTGAAGCCACTGGTGTTGCTCAATGGGTCACCAGGGCCTGTACCTCACCACTCCTGTGAGTCATCCTGACTCCCTTTTCATGGAGCACAGGCAAGGGCTGCCAGGCTGGAAGCAGGAACTAATGATCTCCTCTAGCATCAACAGCAGAAGACAAATTTTCAGTTGGTGTCTTGTTTTCCCTTTCCCCACCACCCCTTTTCCAGCATGACTCCACTGCCTTTTGCTTTGCGTTTCATTGCATGTGGGTTTTCTTAAAAGCAAAACAAAACAGGCAAATTTTACACCATCCACATGTGTAAAAATAGCAAAGGGAGCCTTGAACAGAAGCCACATTATGTTTGGAGCAGGTTCCTCCTGCCAGGTGTGACGTGATGCTCCTTTTCAAGTCTTGGCATGTTTCAGAGAGGGTTCATCCTTCCTGCAGGCACTCAGGACAGCCGGGGCCAGGAACCCGACAGCTCCACTCACACCATCCTGTGAAAACCTTGCAGGCAGCCAGGGCATGAATCACAGCCCAGGCTCAGGCTTCCGGTGGGATTGAGGCTATTTTTGTCACCTCTTGGCTAATCCAAAAGGTGGGTTGTCCTACAGCCTCTTGAGGATAAATCCCTTTGTCCAGGGCTTTCGAAGCCTTTAGGGTTTAGAATGGGTGGTTTTATTATCCCAGTAAAGGATAGGCTAAACCAGGCAGGTTTAATCACAAGCCCATCACAAGGCGACCGTGGAGACCAGAAGCAGCAGAAGATATTTTCAACCTTGGGCTCACAGTTCCTAAAGCCCACAAGTCCTGTGGGGTGTGACAATCTCTCTGGGTGTGACTAAGGACATGTATGGATGCCACTGGCTGTTCAATGGAAAAAAACAGAAGATTCATCTGGCGTATTTTGGACACGCACCTTTCACTAGATCTCCATGGCCTGCAAAGGGAGTCGACATGATGAAATCCCACCCAGGGCATCCCTCCCTCTGTGTCTGGGAGAAGCAAATGAAGGTGACACCCAGACACCAGCTGGGGAGCTTGTTCCCATCCCCACGCAGGAGAACAGACTGACCCAGTGACAACACCTAAGCAGAGTCAGGTGCAAAGGAGAAAAGGAAGGAAAGGAGACACGGGCAGCAAAATACCAGAGCAGAGCTCTGGACTTTTGAGGATATGATGTACTAGGATATTTTCTAGCACTCGGGTGCATAAATATTAAATAAGCTGCAGCGAGAAGGAGAGAGATGTCTGCACTATTGGCATCCTGGGGCAGGGAGCAGGAACTGGGCTGTTCCATACATCCCAGCACAGCCTTGAGCCAGGCACAAAATGACCCACAGCAGCACCAGCCCCTCGAGGGTTCTGCTGTCATAGGGCAGCTCTTTGACAGGGGCTGGCCCTGAGGTTTTTTCCTGCTTGTTGTCCAGACTGAGCCACTTAGCAAATCCCATGTAGCTAATTACACTCCAGTTCAATGCCTTGTAGCCTCTGGTGCTGTTTCTTATGTTAATTAGCAGTACCCAGCAGGGAGAACACATCCCCACCACATCTTGCTTCCCCCTCATCAGGAGTGAGAGATGAAGACTGCCAAAGGGAGCTCTCCTCCAAGTCCCACGGAGATAAGAGAGGGAAACACGCTCTGCTGCACTGCCAGACTGGCTGCAGTCATTTTTTTTGTGGTACCAGAAGCCCCTGGGTTTGCAGGGTAGAAAATATCCCTTGTCAGGACCTTGCACGCAGCAGGAAAAGCCATGAGATGGGATATGGTGTGGGTGGTTGGTTGCAGAAGGAACAGACACTCCTTCTCCTTGGGCCGAGTCTTCTGGCCAGGTTCCCTCTGGCATTGCATGCAGCAGTGTTTCCTCGGGGCTGAGTTGCTCACAGCACCTTTAGGGACCTGTCTGTACATCAATTTAGTCTAAATCAATCCCCTCCTGGTCCTGTGAGGGCTGGCTCAGCTGGAAGCAGCTGAAGCCCCTTGATGGCACGTGAAATCTAAGCAGCACTGACACAGGCACAGGTGAGGAACAAGCAGCCACTGAGTTTGCTGCAAAAGCATTAAACCTTGGCTCGGGAGGAAGAGACTGGAGGCAGTTGATCTCCAGCTGGCATGATCCCAGCTGTGCCTTGGCACTGAGCACACAGCTGGTGCTATGGGGAGGGCTTGCACACAAATGCAGCTGCGAAACAGAGGTGCCTGAAGCCCTGGTGGGCTGAAGAGCAGAGTGAGAGCGGGTCTCAGCTGCAGAATCACCTGCAGTGACATCTCCTGAATGGTCAAAAGGAGTTGGATGCACCTCATGGGGCACCTGCAGCCAACACACCTCTTCTTTTGGCCAGGAGATGGTCGGGCACAAGGGCTCAGACCCGGCTTACTTGGCTGGTGGTCCCTCAGGATGGATCTTTGGTTTCAGAGGAGAGGATGTGGGGGGAAGTGTGTGACACTGGCACCTAACCCTGTAAAGGGACAAGAGGCCTGGGGAGGCAGATGGGACCTGTGCCAGACCTGGGAGCAGTGTTGCAATGCAAGCTGAAGGGCAGCAAAGCAGAGAAATTGGTCTGGACCTCTCCTGTCCTCAGCAGCAGGATAAGAGCACCCCCAGAGTGTGACCACCAGTTCTCCAGAAACACGTCCCCTCAGTGACCCCCTGCAGCAGAGGGGAGGAGGGTCTTTCCCTCCAGACCTCTCCTGCCATGGGGGTCTGCAGGGACCTCACTATTTATACCTGCTAAAATGCAGCCAAAAAGCCCTTGGGGTCCAGCATGGTGAAAAATCCCCAGACTCCAGCCCATGGTTCATTAAAATCCACTAATAACCCACAGGCACACGGAACACAGGGAGGTGCTGGGACACCCCCTCACCGCTGAAGGTGCTGGGTCCTGTGCTGGCTCCCTCTCCATCTGGCTCAAAAGCTGTAATTGTTGCCTCTCTCCACCCCACCCCAACAAATTTTTTCTTTTCTCCCTGGATTAAACAAACCCTGCGGTGTTTCCAGCGTGACTAATTCCATAATGACAGCAATATCCCTGCCTCCCGTGCAGCCCAGGAAGGTGCCAAGCGCCATTAACGTGCTGGTACACATTGCTATTGCATAATCAGCTGGATCTTCCTGGGGGAAAATGAGCTGAATTATTATATTCCTTTTGCTGGAATAGCAGGGACCAATGGGGATTTCCACGAGAGAGAGATGGTTATAAAAGGAAAATCCATATGACACTGTCAGGAACAGCCTTGAAAAACTGCTGTTGTCTGACAAACGCCAAAAAGGAGCCTGTATCTCTATCTGACACACATTCTTGTGGCTGTGAAAGCAAAGGGGGTCCTTTTCTTCAGTCCTCCCATGCTCCATACGCTGCTGCTCTCACACGCTGAGTGGGTCTGTTCATTTAGGAGGTTTAGGTTAGATGTTAGGAAGAAATTCTTTACAGAGAGGGTTATCAGGCATTGGAACAACCTACCCAGAGAGGTGGTGGATTCACCATCCCTGGAGGTTTTTAAAAAGAGATTGGACATGGCCCTTAGTGCCATGATATAGTAATTGGAGTTGGATCAGGGGTTGGACTTGATGATCTTAGAGGTCTCTTCCAACCCTACCTATTCTATGATTCTATGATTCTATGATTCTATGATTTCTTCACTCCGGGACTGAACCCACTGCAAAGGCTGCAGAAGGGTTTTTTCGACAGCACTTGAGCTGAACTGAGTTGACATGTGCCCCATGTATCTGTTCCTCAGCCTTGGATTCTAAAGGAAAGACTGGGCAGCCTTGGGACCACACCTGGAGAGGCTGAGCACAGCCCCCAGACTCCTGGTGAGATCCCAGCGCAATGCTCTGCCCCCTGGACATCCCCAGTGGTGATGTGATGTGGTGTGTGGCATGTGGCTGTCACATACCAAAGGAAAGGACTGGCTTAAGTGTCTGTCCAATTATCTCAGAGCGATTTTGGACAAGTAACTAGGTTAAGAACTGAATTAATTATTCTGTTTTGGCAATGAAGTCTCATTACTGATGCATTGCCACGGAAATGTGTGGCAGGAGGGAGGAAATCTCACCTGCAGTACTTCCAACGTTATTCCCTCCTTTGTGCCCGAAATTAAAAGCCAATGACTGGAAATGCAGCCGAGAAAGGCTTTAACTTCCAGCCTTTAAGTGTTGAAAACTGACACACCTGATGATGGATAGCGAAACATCTCTTTAATTTCATTACAGTTGCCAGCAATAACAGCCTTTGTTGGCTCTGATTTCTGGGCTGGCTCTCCCGAATCAGGGGCGGGCAATTCCTCATGCACTCCTCCAGGGATTCATTCCTCTGGGTACAGCCCTAATCTGACATTCCTGTGTACCCCTCCAGTCCCTCTTCGCTCATCTGCAAGACTTCCCTGACTTGGAAGCACTAACCCCCACGCAGGACGCAGGAATGTTCCAGGCGACTCTGTTTATTATTAATAAGTTTCTATACGTGTGTAAAAGTCCCTGCAGCTCCCTGCAAAACAAACCTCCAGAGGCAGATTTTGTACTGCTTCCCTTGGCTGCCTTTCCCCTCTCTGCAGAGCACAACACAAACGGGTTTCCAGCAGCACGTAGAGGCCGACGAGCCAAGAGGGGTCAGATCAGCACTTACGACCGTTCTCTGCTTGTGACCAGAGGTGTTTTCTAGGTGATGGCTGAGCAGTGCTCTGGAAGTGTTACGTGGATTAATTCCCACCCACTGCAGCTCATTTGTAGCCTGAAGAATAGTTTTCTCACCTCGGATTTGTTTTTGGGAGATGGATGTTGGTTAGGACACCGTCCAAGTCAATCCAACACTCACATTCAGTAAGAGCATTCCGGCTTTGCCAAATGCTTGTTGAAGAACCCTGCAATGTTTTGTAAGGATGATTCATAGAGTCATAGAATCATGGAGTGGTTTGGGTTGGAAGGAATCTTAAACACCATCTTGTTCCAACCCCCCTGCCACGGGCCAGGACACCTTTCACTATCCCAGGTTGCTCCAAGCCCCATCCAACCTGGCCTTGAACACTTCCAGGGATGGGGTGTCAACAACTGTGGGCAACCTGTGCCAGGGCCTCAACACCCTCACAGGGAAGAATTTCTTCCTCATCTCCAATTTAAATCTACCCTCTTTCAGCTTAAAACCATTAGTGATTCTCCCCATCTTACAGAGAGGAGACAGTGAAATGCAGAAACGAGTAGACCAAGAGCAGAGCTGGAACCAGCGCTGAAATCACGGCTCCCAGCACAGTGCCTTTCCTGGTGATTCATGTAGGAAACAGGAGGATGAGAAGGTTTTTAGCTGAATCTTCTTTCTTTCTTTCCTGGGGGAACAACAGCCTTCCCAGTTTACCACCAAAGCTTTTATTTTTTATTATTTTTCAGCTCAGCCAGGCTGGATGAATTGTCCTCCAGTGTAAGCACCAGCGCTGCCTCTGACGCTGTGCTGCCAGGCAGCTTTGATCTACAGCACCGAGTTACCCAGGGCTCTTCCTTGCAGTAACTGAGTGAAGAGCTCTTAGTTTCCTCTCCCCTAAAGAAATTTATCCCAGGTTTTGGTGTGCACACATCCAGATGGCCATCAAAGTGCAGGGGACACAAGCTCTGCCCTGTGCTCCCGATATCCACTTCCACAGCTCCTGCACTTGACTTGCACTGAGGATGTAAAATCCCAGTGGGGTGTGGACAGGCAGGTTTTACACTCTCACCTGTTGAAAGAGGAGGGGATGGTTTATAAAGTGGTTGCCCGGACAATGTCAGGTGGTTCACACACAGACATACCCCTTCCTTCTCACAAATGGCCCATCAGAGGAAATCCTATTGACCTCCTCGTTATTTATCATTACTGTCACTTGCTCTCCCTTGTCAGAGCCTGGTGACTGTTCCCAGTATTTGCCACCCCCCCCCCAGACCTCAAGGAATACTATAAGGCCCTGCTGTCTCTTTGGAGAGATGCAGTCACAGAGCTGTGGGCAATGGGCCAGATTAATTCCTGATTATAGTGTAGAATATATGGCCAGCGATTTCTCAAATCCCACAATCAGCTGTTTTAGGCAGCCATAAAATATAATACTGCTCATATAATGACTAAAATCCATCTACAACACCAGGAGGATTTAGTTCCTTCTCCTAAGTTTGAGTCTCCGTTCCTCTGACCTTCCTCACAGATATTTTCTTCACACTCCTTTGAGCTGAAATCCCCCTTTTTGTACCCAGAGGACCCACATGCAGCAATCAGGATGAAAACTTCCAAGCTCTCCATAAACATGTTGGAAACACTCTCCTGATTTTGAAAGCCAGGGTAAATCTCTCTTTTTTTCTGGCACATTTTTTCGTCGTCTCTTGCTGACTTTGTCACACTTCGTGGACATGCTTAGATGAGGAATTAATTGGTCGAGGCAGCATTGCCTGGGAAAAGTCAAGTGAGAAATGCCTTTCATAGAACATCAAGCTGGACTCAGTATTCAAAATCACAGGAGAAGTGCTGTCACAGGACATATTTGCATAGTAAGCCAAAGGAAAAAAAAGTGAGGAGGATGAACACTTGGGTGAACTGGTCTATACTGGTGAGCTCTGACGGTGGGAAATCCCTGCCAAAACCTGAAATGTCAATGCTACGGCCACCTCTGCAACCCACTCTGTGTTGCTGGTCCCCTCAGAGTCCTGAAGGATTTAAAGCCCTTAAATCTCCCTTGGTGCCTTCCCCTAGGGCTGCCTCTGGCAGGCAGACCTGCTCCCAAAGGATTATATCCCACATCTTTCCCCCCTGCCCCAAGCAGTGCCCTGACCCAGCAGCTCCACGGTGCAGGAGCTGTCATTGACATGAGCAGCCCATGGTCCTCTTGCAGGAGGGACAGTCTCCCCCAAATTGTGGCCACCTGAAGCCCCTCTCAGCGCCCTGGCACTGCCTGCTCTCTATCCCCACCCCAGCCATCTGGCAGGGTGGCACCTTGCCCACTCACAGCCACAGTGCCAGTGTCCCTAAACCCCGCTGCCAGGTCATTTTACGTCAGGTTTATATCAGGGGTCCCTTTCCTCAGCCACCAAAATCTGCTCCAGCACAGCTCCAGGGGGTTTGCATTCCCACGTGAGAACAATGCCAGTGGCAAGAGAGGCTTTCCAGAGGTCTCTCCTTCCCTCTCAGCCCTTCTCTCAGCACGAAGGATTCTCACACAGAGGAGGAAACATATGTGTGGTTTGCCAGGGAAGCAGAGCTGTGTGGCACTTTTGGACACCTCCCTCACCAGAGACTTTTCCTATCCTTTTATTCCTGTCTGTGGTGTAGAGCAAAACCGCCCTGCAAGCCTGGGTTATTTTTAGAAGGCTGCACAGCCAGAGACACATGTCACTAGCCAAAGTAAGAGGACACCAAATGGTCCTGACCTTTCTCTCCAAGGCCCCATGTCGGGCCCGTGCATTGAGCAGAGTGGAGGGTGGAAGGAGGGAAGGAAGGAGTTTGTGTATGTTTTCTTGGCCGACTGCCCTTGCCTGGGGCTTGAGTTTATATGAAGGAGATGAGGACACCACACAGGGATGAAGGTTTGTTGACCATCACAGGGTTCAGAAGCTCAGCTGACAAGGTCATGGGCTTGAAAACGCTTTTGAAAACCTCCCCAGCAGATCTCTTGGAAATGCTTCCCCTCATCTCACCCAGGTGCCAACCTGCACATGCACAGTGGCTCTACCTCTGTGACTTTTTTTCTGTGTTCTTATGACACCCCAGTGCTGCAGTAGGAGCTCCAGTGTGGCTCTGCATGCATCTGAGCCAGCATTAAAAAAAAAAAAATAGCAAAATAGCAAGGGGTTGATCCCTGCTTGCAGATAGTAGCCCTGAAAGGCAGAGAAAGGCATCACAGATTTACTTTGCCTTTCACAGATTCATTTTGCCTTGTGCAGACCTTGGATGTCCTTCCCTTTATTTAAATCCATTCTCACCGTGTCAAGGGGCCAATGTTTGTTTCATCACTGTTTGAAGTCACCACTCCTGAAGTCTCACCCTCTGTGACCAGCTCTGGCTGGAGAACGTCCTTGCTGCTGTTTGTGGGGTGGTGGTTCAGCAACTGGGGTGGTTCTGCCCCCCCCCCTTGCTGCCTCCCATTTCTACCCCTCCAAGGGCGATTGCACAAGGCTGGGAGCCACAGCCAGGGTGGTGGATCCAGGCCTGAGCTATCCAGGTCATAGAATCACAGAATATCCTGAGCTGGAAAGGATCCACAGGGATCATCCAGTCCAACTCCTGGCCTTGCACAGGACCATCCCCAAGAATCCCACCATGTGCCTGTGAGTGTTGTACAAACACTTCTTGAGCTCTGTCAGGCTTGGTGCCCTGACTACTTCCCTGGGGAGCCTGTTCCAGTGCCCGACCACCCTCTGGGTGAAGACCCTTTGCCTAACATCCAACCTAAACCTCCCCTGACACAGCTCCATGCTGTTCCCTCAGGTCCTATTACTGGTCAGCAGAGAGAAGAAATCAGTGCCTACCCCTCCACTTCTCCTTGTGAGGAAGCTGTTGCTGCTTTTCCAATGGATTTAGGAAACAAACCGCCTCTTTCCTTCAGATTCACAGCTGCACAGTGGCAGAGCTCCAGTTAAAGTGATGCTCCCTGGGCACCGAGCAGGGTCCTGCGGTGCCACACAAACATATGAAAGGGAAACTCTGGCTCCCACAAACTTGCAAGATCATTTGAAGATGGGAGCAAGCAACAGGGTAACGAGATACCTGCTGTGCCTTTTTCCCTGGCTTTATAACCTCTTCACCCATCCACACCAGAGAACACACAGACCACGGGAGCAGCAAAGGACTCAGATGCAATTTGACTTTTGGATAATTAATATCAACATCCCTCTCTCAGCCCTGGCCCTGGCTTGGATGTGAGAGCCACACCAAGGAAGCCTTTAGAGTGCCTGGAGCTGCTGCAGACAATGGGAAGGCGGGATCCCTGGGAGGGCAGCAGGAGGAGAGGAGGAGTTGCCGCTCCACAACCCATCAGTTCTTCAGAGCATAAGGACGCCTTTGTTTGCTTCTCCTTCAGCCTCCTGTTACCCAGAGGGGGAGAGGCAGGAGACGGCACAAACCTGGGATTTTCAAACATTTTCTGAGTCAGATGCAGTGGGAGGGGAGGAGGAAAGCATTCCCACAGCCTGCCAGGCTGGAACAAACAGGCTGGAGAGTGTGCAGCACTTGGCTTGGCCCGGAGCGGACATCTCAACCTGATAAACACAAGTGGCCGTGCAAACCCTTAGGGATTTGGGGGTCTGCTGGGTTATCTCCCACAAGATCCATTGGGCAGCACCTTGCCTGGAGGCAGCATCACCCACAGCCTGGTGTTGGTGCAGAATCGTGATGGGGGCTGGAGGTTTTCCTCCTCACAGCCAGAGATGTGCAAACCAGTCGTATTCCTGCTGGCCCAGGCACAGCCTGCCCCAAACTACCCCAACCTCAGGGTGTCCCCTTGTTGTGCTGTCCCTTCGCCAGCTCCAGCCTGTATCGAGGCTGGAGCACATGGAAAAGTTTTCCAGACCCTGGGTCTGCTCTGAAAAGTAGCATCCCCAGTAAGTTTACTCACAGGTTTGTCAATCTGGGGATTTTTTTCTCCCCAAGTTGTTTCAGACAGAAGTTTTAAATTACAGCAAGTGTCTCCCTCCACCCCCTTCCTTTTCCTCCTGTGCAGTTGTTGTATGGGACTGGAATTACCTGAATGTTGGGATTTCATACAAATGTCAGGAGGAAGAAGGCAAAAATGCCATTAATTATCTCCAATTGCTTTTATTTATCAGGAATAAAGGAGCAACTGGAAGCTAAACAGACCTGTGGGCAACTATGTTCAAAGAGGCTGCTATCATTTAATGGGTGAAGTGATAAGGAGCTTTAGCATGAGGTTGAATTTAAGGTGAAGCTGGCAGAGAACTCCAGGACTCTTTTCCCAGGTCAGAAGGAAAAGCTGAAAACAACTGAGCTACTTTGGATAAACTCTGTCAAATATTGCAACGACTGCTTTTAACTTGCAGGCAGCTTGAAGGCAGCAAAAGCAGCTCCAAACCTGAAGGAAAGGATCTCGTGCCTGAAATCTTGCCTGATTTTTTCCAACTATATCATCTAGTCTAATAAAAGACAATAACTCCTCCTCCCAACCTTGCCTTGCTCAGAGCCTGAAAACACCAGAGCTTCGACAATGCTCCTGTAACAAAGGGAATGAGTCATTCATCAAAGCATGCATTTGGAAAAAAAAAATCTGCATATTCATTTATTCTGGTATTTAGCTAAAAAGATCTGGTTTACCTGTACAAAATTATATTAAAAAAAAATTAAAAAATGTACAAAAAATCAAAAACCCAACCCATGACTTCTTGAAATTCAAAGTCTGGGTGAAAAGGGCTAAAAGATATATTTGGGCATGAATAACATAATTCTCCAGCCACAAGCAGAATAGTGGAAACAAAGGACCTGATGAAGGATTACAGCTAGAGCAAGCTCTGGGGAAATCATTTCAACAGACAGATGGATGTAAGGACACCCAAATGTCAGGAAATGGCACCCAAAAACCGACAGTATCCAGATTTCCTGAGCATGCCAGGCAGTGAGGAACCTGCTGCAATTTCATACCACAAATACGGATCATCTGCATACAAAAAAAGAAAGCTAAGTGTCTTGAGACATTTTCTGGAGTGACAGAGACGTGCTGACCACAAGGTGGGCATGCTGTCAGCTGCAGAAGTTTAGCAACACTCCAAAACCCCTTTTAAAAATGGTTTTAATAGATATGGCCTCTATTCTGCAAGGAAAGCAGAATCCGTGGCTTCAAAGACATTTCCCTTGATCTTCATAAAGCTTTTTTTTTTAAAGTGGGGTCCGTGCTGATTTGTACCTCAACACTGTGGGGGTGCTCCCAGGACCAGCACAGCCTGGAATTGCAGCAGTGCAGAAAGTCCCTTCTCCAAGATGAGGCTGCTGCTGCCTGAACAAGGTGTCTTTGCCCCAGCACCTGAAGAATAGTGGGGGTTTGGTAGCTTCACTGAATCTTAATTGCACCCGTCCAAAAGCAGTGACCTCAGCTCTGCTAACCATAAAACACCGCTCGCTGCTTGGGCTTAATGGTGTGTGGCCTGCCAAGGAATCCTTTCTCTCCCTTTCAGAGACAATCTGTGGGAATTTATTGGCTTTTTAAAGCTGTCTGATCCTTCACTGAAGGAAACTAATGGAATATCAATGACACCAGGTATTTGTCACAAGTATCATTTATGGAGGAAATATGGGTCTGGCTCAGGAGGGCTCTCCTGCACACGGTTAACCGATTCCACACTCAGGTCCAGGCAGCAGCTGGGATCAAACCCAGGCTCCTCTGCAGCTGCAGGCTTATCAGCCACTACCAAACACAGAAAAGCAAAGAGCATTCCTAATTCAGTTAACTAATTCAATTTAAAACCCCAATGAGGACAAGGCAGCTTGAATTTTCATGGGAGGTTGAATTTAGGACAACACCTTCGCAGCAGGGAAGAAGAGCCTTTGGTTGATTTTAAGCACCTTTTCAAAAGAACAGGTCAAAAAAAGTAATTTAAAAAAGATGAAAATATTACTTTTCCCCCTTTTTATTGGCATCTCCATTTTTTTTCAGCTCTGACTTTTCACTCAACTACACCCTGTGAAAGGTCTGCTCTTTCTTCGTCTTTTTATTCTGACAGGTTAAGAGTCACCTAAAAGAAAATGCTGTCTCAGAAGTGCTGTGATAGATTTGAGGCTTCAGCTTTTAAGAGAAAAAAAAGCTTTATACACACACCATAAGTTTATGGGATCATCTAACCCCTGTGGAGGACTCGAGCCTGCTGTGTCAAGGTCTCACCCCACAGGGCAGCATCAGTGATCAGGTCCCCAATGCTGAGATGTGCAGACATCCAACACTAAAAACTCTGGGCTTTGGGGCACAAATCTGCTTTCAGGTTTCCTCACCAGCCTTAAATCCAGCCTGAGTTCTCAAAAGCCTGAAAAGGACTGTGCCCAGTGATGAGTCTTTCTGCAACATGGGGGAAAAACTGCTCTTAAAAACATGAAATGTGCCAGAAAGGAATAAGCAACATGGCTCATTCCTCAAATTTTTTGGAGCAGGGTTTAAATAACAGAGGGTACAGTGGCAAAACGAAAAAAGGGCCACTTTTGTACTCAAAGACTGCAGAAATGTTTAAGCACCCGAAGCTTCGTGTTAAATTAGTGCAAAACATGGTGATTTGCTGCAGGGTTTGAATTTCAGCTGCTGCAAACCCCTCTCAGGGGAGAAGTGAAAGGGAAGGCGCAGGTCCTGAGTCTGAAAACAGTGAATAAATTAAGCCCGGGATCCTTTAACCCCAGGAGTGTGTCAGGAGAAGCCTCCATAGGAAGGCAGCGGGAATTTCCCGCAGAGCTTTGACAGCACAATTAACAGCGGGGCTTGATCGGGCAGGGAACAGGAGCGGGAGCGAACGTAGCCGGGGGAGGGGGGATTATTTGTTGGCTCATGTGCCACTGAGTTGCAAAAGCCTCTGGCGCTTATATTCTCTCAGACCTCACTTAAACCATGGTGCTCTGTCCCCCGAATTCAACCCCCGGGTTGGTGCATCTCTGCCACCGCTCACATCCATCCCCCAGCCCACGGGGAACTGCTCCTGCCGCGCCCGGTGAGCTCCCGGTGCTTGTCCGGTGCTGTGATGGGAGCAGGGATGGCCCGACATCTCCAACTCCCTAAATTCCTCCGTTCCTTTAAAAGTTCTCAGAAATGAGCCACAGACCCCAAATTACAGCAAAAAGAAGGTTCAAAATGCAATTTTTTTTTTTCTGGGGTCAAATGCTGTGACTGTGGATTTTATGGAGTGATCCCTAAATCCAAGCCCAGCAGTGGTGCAGGTTCACATGTGAGCTGTCACTAGGTCTGCCTGCAGTACGTGCTGGCAGCTCCTGGAACAGAGAGCAAGAGAGAGGGAGGGAGAGAGCGAGCAGGAGGGAGACGTGCTGCAGATACTTGCACATTAGAACATCACATGAACATGTTTAGTATTTTTCCAGAGGAAAATATCATCCAAGAGGCATAATTATATCTTAGGTTCCCCTTTTTTTTTCTTTTTTTTTTTTCAGGGCTTTTTAAGTAGTTGTTTTGCTTCATTCTTCTCCTTTTTCTATTTTCGAATTACAGCGTTTGCAGAAACAGGAGGAGGAGGACAGTTAACACAAGAGAGAAGCCACGGGTGCTTGAGAGGGAGAGAGATTGCTGCTGTTTCTTGTCATTCCTGGAAGTGTTCAAAGCAAGCTTGGATGGGGATCTGGGCAACCTGGTCTAGTGGAAAGTGTCGCTGCACATGGCAGGGGGTTTTGAACTGGATGATCTTTAAGGTCCCTTCCAACCCAAACTGTTCTAAGATTCTGTAATTCAAAAGCAGATAAATTTAGGCCTTGTTCTGCAAACTGACTCCCCCATGGTAAACTCACAAAGGGACTCTTGCTCGATGATCTGTCAAGAGACAAGACCTTGGGAAGAGAGAACCTCTCTGCATTCCTGCCATCCCAACGTGTCCACAGCCCAAAATTTCCCCGGGAACACCCACAAGAAGTTGATTGTAGCAACTCAGAGAAATCCATCCTGACTGGTGAGATGTTCACCCTCTTCCCAGCCACCACTCAGAACCATTTTGTGCTGCTCCACTGGCTCAGGGCCACAGCTGGATGGCAGCAGCCCATCCATCTGATGCCAGGGGAGTTGGGAACACAGCATGTTTTCACAAACAGAAGTGCCCAAAGGCATCTAAGATACCACACTCAATCCTTCCAGGCTGTCACCACAGTAACAGGGGGCTTCCCAAAATTAAGCAACAATAGGATTATGAGCCACTCGCTTGTCACACTGCAATTAGCAGCTACTCAGCATTTTGGCTGATAGATTAAATACCCAGTAGGCACTGGTAGTGGGGGTTTCAGAGGGGAGTTTTGCACGATGCACCTTGTCCTTGGTCACCTGTGGGGATCTGTGGCGTGTGGAGGAGAGATTCCCTTCCCAATGTCAGGATGCTTTCTGTCCTGAAGCATGAGATCTCATTATAGCAGAGAACCATGAAAGCTGTTATAGGTCATGAAGTCATTGAGGTATAAAAACCTCTATTTACTGTTTGAGATCCCAGCTCTAGTTATTGCCTCCTGTGGCACAGACACCTTCCAAGAAGGAATTTCTCACTGTTTATTCTCAAGGCATGGAGGGGGTGATGTTTTCAGCGATGTTTTTGTTGCTCATCTGACAGTGTTAACATCTTCAGTGAGGACATGCACCCATCTACCAATCCTAGAGGGATGTCATTGACTGAAATTAGCTTTGAACTTCAGGATTTGTCAAACTGCAATTTTACTAAATACTCTAGTGCTGGCAAAGTGACAGTCCCAACATAGCTAATGCCATGACCCACACTTCAAAGCAGTGTGACCAGAGCCCTTGGTCCCTTCATCTCCTCAGGATTTGCATCTACTGAGACATATGTCATAATCATTTTTTATGTTTTTTAGCAGGATACTTCTTTTTTACATTTACTGAGAATTTTAAGCTGAGCCTGGATCACATTTTCAAAATTTCTTCCATATTTACAAGGCTTGGAAGCCCTTTTTTATGTCTGCACTTACTTCACCAAGCATCAGAGTCAGCACCAAGCTTGGGGACGGGGAACACAAGGACCAGGTATTTCAGGTCTCACAATAAAATCAGACGAGACAGCAGCACAAATAAGCTGCAGGGCTGCAGAAAGGACAGGGAGAAAGGTCTTCTCATGCTGTTCTGTAGAGGAGAAGGAGCCCAGTGAGTGCAGTGCTTTGGGGCCCCAACCTAGCTGGACTGAGGGCTCAAAGGGCACGATACCAGTTGGTCCAGAAAATATTTAGTAGAATCAGATCTCCTGGTCCTCCCTGTAGACACCTTGAGCCATCACACAGGATGATGCTCAGGGCTTGGAGAAGCCACCAGAAGAAAATCCCACTGATCTTAGCTCATAAGGTGTTTAGTCCTGTTCCTAAATCCACACGCCAGTGTCAGGCACTGTAAATTGCTGGAAGATCCCAGCCCAGATGCCCAGCAAAGAGATGCTGTTTCCTTGTATGAGGACAGCCATTCTCAGAGTGGCACCACTGGGATGTGACACCACTGAAGCACACCTGGCTGATGAGCATTTGTGGTGAATTAAACCCCCACTGCCCTCCTGTTTTCTCTACAAATGTCCCATTAGGACCTAAGCCAACAGTCACAGTCAAGAACGCAAAGACAATTATGCACTGGAATTTAAACAAACCATTAATTACCAAGATACTCTGGCAGATGATGGCTCCAACAATGCTTATTACAAGAACCTTCATCAAGTTATCTGCTCTTTCATGTAAGCAGAGGTAACGATCTCCACTGAGATGAGAAAAATAATTAAAAACCATATAATAAGATGTTTTATTAATGACACGCACGTCTCCATCGCTCTGAGGAAATTGGGCAATCCGTTCCTACACCACAGCTCTCCATCAAGGTTTATATTTACCATCACTTTAATAGGGACTTGCTAAAGTGCTCTCTCATTCCCTTGGGTTGGCTTGAAGGAGGAGGGGACAAAGGAAGGATTTATTTATTAATGGCACCCATTGAGGATCAGTCCTGTGGCACAATGCAGGGTAAAAGAGGAATAGAAAAAAGCCTTGCAAAGAGAGTCCCTGCTTAGCTCATAAGTCTGTTTTAAAAGAAGGGCTTCAGCAGTGTAATGACAAAATTCAAAGTACTTGAAAAAATTTTCTGTAGGAAAAGTACTTCCTCCAAAAAAAACCCAAACCAGCTTGGTTTCCCTCTACAAATCTAGGTCTGATCTCAGCTGAGCTGGTATCAAAGGTTTTCAGTGGGAGCAGGAGCAGATCCAACAGGGAATTTGCAAGGTTTGGTGAACCTGTGTTCAGTGACAGGCCTGCGGAGTACAGCCCTGGGACATGAAACTTATTTTCACTGCCCTTCATAGAAAGCATGAGGTTGACATGTCTGAAAACTGAGGTCCTGTCTCGATCTCTGACCAAACCCTCCACAAGACAAGCTTTTCTGGCCTGCTCTGTCAGCTCTGCCTCGGTGCTGCCCCGAGGACAGGAGCACACAGGAGCATCCGCTCCTCCCGCCCTCAGGCTGGCACCGACGGTGGAACCACTGAGGACATGACTCACCGAGGTGCTGAGCACCTTCCCTCTTCCCACTGAGCTCTAATTTACTTAATCACCACAGATTAAAGCCTGTCTAATTAAGGACAGGCGTTAGATCTGATGGGGACTCGGTTCCTGTGCTGTTCACACACTCTCTGGCTGGGCAAGCCCAATGTCCCTCACCTCGTTCCAGGCTTTAAAACGGAAATCTTTTCTTCCTTTCCCAACAGAAGTTCAAAGTGTGCATTTCACCTAAAAGAAGAGAGTATAAATGAACCCATAAAAAGTACTTTAGGTCCCAGAAATATTTCAGAGGAAACTTTTTCTCTGTCACAGGTGTTTCCACCCATGGGTTGGGTTCCAGCAGGGATTCAGAAGCTTATGAGCGGGCTGAAGAAAGAACAAAATATTGCTATGAGGGATACAGAAGGAAGCTCACTTGTCACAGGCTCCAGCATGACCATAGCTCTGCATGGAGACCAGGGGGGACCAGGAGCCTTCTCTGTAAGGACTGCATTGCTCTGCTAAGCTGAGCTTTACTGCAGACACAGCCCCAAGTGATGTGGCACCGAAATCAGTCCTGCCTCTTCCACATATTGCTGCGTAGCCTTGAGTAAGTCACTTAACCTCCCTCAGATGCACACTGTACAGCTAAGAAGGTATGGATACTCCCTTTCTGCCATCTTTTGGATGATGGGATTGTCAGGTGTGGACACATTTCTGACATTTGAATAAATAATAACATCAATATTTGGTTTCTCTAAGGCACTTAGCACAGGCAGATCTTGAAGTGTTTTCTAAAAGATGTAAAATTTTATTATTCTTGATTGGTAACTAGGGCCTTAACCCTGGCAGGAGTGTCTAGAAATGACCAGAGCACCTTTCATTCATGTTGTCTTTGAAATTCAGTCAGTAACTGAAGTGCCTCACAGGATCACTCACCTGTGGTTCCTGACTCTCATTTATCAGTGCACATTCACATCTCGCTGACCTCCAGGAGAGCTGTGTGCCTGCTTAGTTTACAAACAGGCTTCAGAAGGCATTTGCTGGGCTGGCTCACTGGAGAAGCTCAAGTTTCACTTCCCAAAATGATGAAGCACTTGCTTAACAGTTGTTCAAGTTCAGTTGGATGGTGCCATGAAGTTATTTAACCCCGCCAAGGTTTCACTACAAGAAAAGACAAAAAAGACAAAGTAGTTGAGGACTAGTGTGATCAGGGCCTTTTTTTTTTTAATTATTATTTTTGAAACGTGATTAATTCCAACAGAAGAAGCCTAAGACTGGGATAAACCAGGGGGTGTGCAGCACACTGAGCATCACAGCTGCCCACCCTGTCACTGTCATCGCGTGGCCAACACGGCGTTGAAGATGTGCAAAGGGTCTCCTGTTGTCATAGGTCACAACACGATGTGCCAAGGGCTTCCCACGGGTCTCACAGCTCCCTTCCAGCACAGGTTGGGTTTGTAGGAGGGCAGAGCAACCAGCAGTGTCAGCTTTCTAGTGAGAGAAGAGACTGCTGTAAGGTCAGGCTGGGAAACAGGGTGCTGAGAGCACCGTCTGTGCTGCCAACGCAGCGACGCCGAGGGAGGGAGAAGTGGTCTGTCAGCTGGGAAGAACACGAGCCCAAGGCCAAAAGCAGGGATATCTGCCCAAGAGGATGCAGGAAGTCTCCCCCTCAGCAGACCCCGCAGGCTCACAGCCCCCAGCAGCTGTGCAGACACCCAGTACCAGCAGTGCCCTGAGCCCTGTGCAGGGAGCTGCACACAGGGGTGGCCACAGTGGCAGCAGGGAAATTTGTTCCTCCCCAAAGCCCATCATCCTACGTGTGCTACAGAGAGGCCCCAGACCTGTGGGTGCCTCATTGGGATGCCAGGCCATGCCAAACCCACATCCTTTCAAAGCAGGGAAGGGAACAGCAGGGAGTACATGTCTGCCTGTGACCTGGGTGACACGACTCTGCAGGCACAAATTACACACTTTACAAGTGACATTTACTGTCATGGGGGGGAGGTTGGAGTGAGGCTGTTTAAAATTCAACTGAACTCTGCCCGGAAAGAGAATTGCAAGTGGTCTTCTGTTCTTCTTCACTCCCCGGGGTAACACTACGGTGTTTCTAGGAAGGAAGTCCCTCTCCTGCTCCCAGATTTGGCACTGGGTTTTGCCCCAGGAGTGGGATTCAGTGAGTAGTGGTGCCTTAGAACTCTTTTCTGGGGTGTAGTTCAAGTCTTTCTCTTGTTTCCAGCATCAAGAGACCTCTCTATCACTCATCCTCAAATCCTACTGACCTCAGGTATCCTATATGCCTACCTTTTTAGCACCTCTTCAGTGGGATTTGAGGCCAAGATCATGACCAGTGAGGTTAGTCATGGTGTCTGGACCTACTCTGAAGGAGATGAGACCACCTGCTAGCCACACAATTACCTCTAGCCCTCCCTCTTCTGAACTCTTCCATCACCTATTCTAAGCCATTGAGCAGTTTCAAAGGGGCAGACAGAGAAGACTCATTGTCCTACTCCAAAATCTGGGATAGAATAACACATTCTGAAGAAAGCAGTCAGAATGCTTCAAGAAAGGCATCTATTCAAGCAGTTGTCAAAATTCAGAGCTGCTTCTACCAGGAGACCTTATTGTAGGATCAAGGTATCTGCAGTGCAATCCCATCCACTGAGAAAGTCCTTTTCTATTTTTCTCTAAAAATGGTGAAAAAGAACTGAACTTTTTTGTCTGAATTCACAGTTCCAATCCATTTTCCAGATAACTCAAGACACAAAAGCCAAATGAATTATTGCTCTTCTTCTCTCCGTTTCCTCAGAAAATGCTAACAGCATTCCTGTGACTACATCCACTGGATATTCTCTCTCCACTTTTCTGGTCTTTCTGACTGCCTTTGTACACACACACTTTGATACACAGTTAAACTCTCCCATTCAGGAGTGGCTTGCACATCACTTTGCTGTGATTTGTTGTAGGTGGCTGTGCCACGATGATGTTATTAAGTCAGTTATCTCATAACACAAAATTACTTAATAATTTGCCCCATTTGTCCTCATTGACGGAAACAATGTGCTCAACCGTGTGTTATCTCAGTTCTTAAGGATTTGAAGCAATCCGTCAAGGCCTTGAGCAGCTCCAGCTCTTTATTTTATCAATGGGAAGATCAGAATATGTGACTCACTGCAGTGCTGAAGAATCCTTCAATTTACTGAAGAGAAGCAGGACATAAACTGAGCCAGGCAAATTCAGATGAGACAATTACCAGTCACAGGGAAAAATCTGTCAGAGGTGGACTGCCTATCTCCTGAAGATGCAATTCTTCTGATTAATGTCTGTATCTACAGGGAAAAGCCAACACTCACTCCTATCTTGCTGTGCTCCTTTTAGACCCTGTAGAGATCTAGTCTGTGTGGCCAGGAGAACCAAAGGGTAATTCTTGTTTTCCCAGAGGACACATCCAAAACTGGGCAGATGAATCATTCCCTTGGAGTTCATCTTTTCTACCACCTATGGTAAAGGGAGCTGGGAGTGGCCAAGTTAGATATAACTATATTATAAATGTTGGTTAGGAGAGATGAACTCCAATTTTGGTGGTCAGCTCAGATTCCAGCCTCAGTGCCTAGTGCTCTTTGGATGTGTTGGGTATCTGCACACATATCTGCTGGCAGACATGATAGAAGTCCCATGGAGACCTTCATCTCTCCGAAATTTGATGTTATCCAGACTTGAGCCTCCTTTAAGTCCTTTGTTATGTCTGCCACTGCAGATGCCACAGGTGTCCATGGTATATATGCTGGTCTGGGAAAGGCTGGAGCGCCTTGCAAATTAGAAGATGACAACGCTTAGAAAACTGAGTCTCTCCTAATGCAGCCAACAGAGTTGTTCTTCTGGCCAAATGAATCCCTCCCTGGGGTCCCTTGACTGGATTGACAGGCACTCTTTGCTCATGTGGATGCCACTCTGCAGACACTGGAATTCTCTGAGCTGAACTCTACCTCTCATATCATGCAGGGAGCTCCACTCCGATGTCAACACCTCTCTATCCCACACTTCTTGAGGATCTTGGGGGTATCTCACCCACCTTTCAGCAGCTGGTCCAAGAGGGAGGGAGCCTGTAGGCCTGCATCATTTCCTGCCAGATTTGTGTGGATGCCTCAGATTCTCACAGCATCTCAAAAAACCCCACCCCCTACACCTCCATTTAGGCAACTGAACAGTGCCCTGTATGTTTCCCAGGAACAGATGCCTTGCTCAAGAATGCATTGCTGGACACATTGCAGGAATATGGGGGTGGATTTTTGTGGCCTGTGTATTCCACTGCTCAGACTCAAAGAGTTTGTTTCTGGCCATAAAGTTTCTAAAGGCTCCTTACCTATCGTCCAGGATGTTTGCTTTGCTCAGTTCATTGGTGTAGGCAAGACACTTTCCCCGTGCTTTATCACAGGATCTACAAGGGTGAATGATTTATATGAATTATCAATGTTTATTCTATCAATGGGAACACTCCGTGAAGTTAAAACATAGTCAAACAAGATGCACTAGGACAGAAAACCACAAGCTGCATTTCATGCATGGCCATAAACAAGCTCAGCTTATCAGAAAAACAGGTCAAAATGTGTCAGGGGCCAGAGCAAGCTCTTGATTACACAGCACTGAGCCCATAGCCAACGTGACTATTGGCCTCTTTTCTAAGGAGCAAGGTATAATCCATGTTGGCATGTGTGAAACAAGGAATTTGAGGCACTCATTAAGAAAGAAAAGAAACGGAAAACCATGAAAAGGAAAGTAGCCTTACTAGTATTTCCAGTGTTGAATCATTGGCATTCAGGGCTGTGGCCAGGTTAGGGCGAGATGACATCTAATTTGGGTGCCCAACACTGACAAATCCAACCACGGGAAACTGCTAATCCTCTTCCCTTGGAAGCAGAGGGGGAGCAGGGTTAGAGCTCTGCTGCTGCAAGGGATTCCTTTTCTCCACCCTCCCCAGGAAATCCATCCCCCTTTCAAGCTCCCCACTTCACCCTGGCCAGATCCCAGTACTCTGCTCCCAGCCCCACGGCCTGTCTTCAGCCCATAAAGGCTGCTCTTAAGATGTTCAACCCCTCCTTTCCCAGCAGAGAGAGAAAGTCCTGGTTGTTTGGAAACCAATGACAATAATCCCAGAGAGCGCAGGGAAAGTAGAAAAGGGATTCAGCATTTTCACCATCTTCCTGTGCACGAGCTCTCACTGGTGCAGACTGGGAGCAAACTCTGGCCTCTCCCACCAGCAGTGCTTTCCCTATAAAAATAGGAGTTTCCAACAGAACAAGTTTTCCCTAAATGTTCCTGGCAGGCATTTCACCTCTCTGTGGGTAAACCTGCTGCTGGTCCCTCCACTAAAACCACAGCAAACGAGGTCTGGAGAACAAAACTCGAGATGACAGGGAGAGTCTCAAACAAAAAGGAAGGAAGGAACAACAAAACCCACAGCAGATGCATAATCAACTGAACCAAAAAGCTTGTCCATGCTACCAACCACTGGGTGACAAATCTGCCCGTCTGGGATGCGAGAGCAGAGAAAGTGGCTCAGCAAACCATGCAGGGGCTGGAATTCAGCACCCTACAATGAGTCACTGGGGCCAGGACTTGAATTTGGGCTGTCTGGGAGTGGAGAGGACAATCCAGTGCTGCCTGAAGTGCTGTGTTCTCTGGGGAGATTCCTGCCACCTGGCTGGTCCAGCACTAGAGGGTAACAGTGAGTCAGTCGGGCTGCTGGGACACATGGCTGGGACAGGTCTTGCTGGTGGAGATGGAGGGCTGGAGGTGGTGATCCCAGGGAGATCAGAGCAGGCAAGAGCAAATGAAGGGGCAGGTTGCACTCCCCTCGCTGGCCTTGCTATAGGTCTCTTGTGGGGCTGAGTTGCAGCAAGGACAGAGCAGTGGGTGTGCTGGGGGGTGTCCCTGTGCACTGGTGGGAGAAGAAATGAGGTGGCATCAGAAATGGGTCTCTGAGCATCGAGGGAGCGCGGGGCTGTGGGGCGGGAGCCCAGGGAAGGGGATAAGGAGCCTGGTGGAAGGTGCTGTCTGCTCCACACAGGATGATTTTGAGCAAAGAGCCAACTCCCTGCTTTGGTTCCGGGTGCAGAGCAGGAGGTGCATCCACGGAACTCCACGTGTTCCTCTCAAAGCCCGGGTTGCTCGTCTTTAGCAGCCAAACTACACACTCTTGAACACATAATGTAGCAGAAGCCCGGAATAAAGTGTAAACCCACAGCTTGCTGCTGCTTCAGTTCAGGACCTCATCTTCTGGACATGGACAAGCAGAGCCCTGGCAGCCACCTGAGCTGCCCGAGGTGGCAGGAGCCAGACCTGTGCCCGTGTCAGTTGGCATCGAGCCCGAGACCTGATGTGCATGCAGAGCACAGAGAACAGAGCAGAGCAGCTCTTCTTACACAGTGCTTGTTTTCCCAGAGGGGCTGTGCCCAGTCACACATCACCCGGTAAAGTTGTAGTGAATTATTTTTCCCTTAAAGCTCCAATATTGTTTGAATCTTTCATCACAATTGTAAAGCCTAGGAGAAGGTTCTCCGGCAATTGTAGTTGGTTAGAAAGGAAGAGCAGCCAGGACTCCTGGGTCCCATTTTCAAATCTCCCACTGACTCTTTGAGTGACCTTGAAGAAGTCAATTAATTTCTGTCATTTTCCAGACAGGTAAAAATGAGGAAATAATTCTTCCCTAGTTCGCTGGGGGATTGTGAGTGTTAATTGTTTGCAGGGCACTTTTCTCTCCCCAGATGGAGAAGTAAAGGACTTTTTCTATAGCATGGCTGGAGGAAGGCTGAGGCTTGGCATGGAAAGCCACAAACACTTCGGGACTGAGGCTGCAGTGCTCAGAGGGCACATCTGTCTTTGCTGCAAGGAGCCAAAATTGCTTGATCCTGCATCCCATGTCCTGTACAAATGGATAGAAACCTTCCAGCAGCACTCTGCACCTGGGGTCCAGCTCTCCCCACAGCTGCCCCAAGGCCACCCTGCCCCAGCATTTGGTCAGCTCTGGAGGCTGATGTGTCCTTGCAGTTGTGTTGTGGAGACAGAGGCAATGAGCAGGAACCAGCTGCCTCCATCCAGAGCCACTTACACACGTCCATCTCACATCCCCCCAGGCTCCCAGCTTTGGCACGTTTGCTGATCCTCACCAGCAACGTGCTGATACCTCACAAACAGGGATGCATCACCAGCTGGCAGCCTCTCAGAATCCAGCCACAGCTATGAAGTCCCATCTGGGCTATCAGCTGCTTCATGGAGCCTACCAAAAAATCCTTTAGGGACTTAGCTTTGTTCTGAAAGTGGATATTCTCACAAGTAGAATGAGGTGATCCTTTTTCTGGGGTGCTCTGTTGAGGTCAGCTGTGTCAGGCCACGCCAGCCCGCCCTGGTGTGCAAACGATTCCTCTAGGGAGGGATCTCCGAGTTTATAAAAGTGTGTAAGTTTATTTTTGCCTTGAAGGGAAGCTTGCCAGTGCCCTGCCTGCAGAGCTGATCACTGCACAGGTTTCCCTGGGCAGAAGAGAGGACGAGGAGCTGCCACCCGGGAACCCCAACCAAATTAACCTACTTACCAGGCTGCTCTCCTCTCTGCTCTAGGAGAGTGGCTGTTTGTTTGCTCTAGGCCATTTCTGTGCAAGCAGTAACCAGAGATGAGCAAAACTCAGAAAATTTCTGCTCCCATGGGAAATTTCAGCCTTTCAGAGGTTGGTCTGCATCCCAAATCAGGCCAGTTCAGCAAAATGAAATTCTGGTTGAACTCACTTGAAGCAGTCGGTTTCTCCCTGGTGAAAAGGTAGAATCTGGAGAAAGAAGAGGGGGAGGGAAACAAGGGAGATTTTCTTTTACTTACAGGAAACTTCCTTTTATGAGGAATTGTATTTTTCACTTGTTCCAGCACCAAACTGCTCCAGAACTAATGCCAGGAATTCCCTCATCTATTTATACTGTTTTGCTGTCTGGGTCTTATTGTACCTGGCATTTGCTGTGACATATGACTGAGTTGCAAATAATACCAGGAACATTTACCTTGTGGAAGTATCATGGAGGGAAGGTTTCCAAGGGCCCTTTGTCAACCTGCTGCCACCACCCTGCAGGGACCCCCAAACCCTGCCAGCAAGGGTCCAAAGCCCTGTGGCTTTTTGAATGCTGCAGCTGCAACAGCATGGGTGTATTTTGGGGGGGATAAATGCTCTTTCTGGTGAAAAAAAAGCAGAAACACTGCGAATTTCTGTCAGTTTTGCCAAGTGAATTCATTTAGAATTAAAAAACATAAGTTGCTTGAGATGGATTTCGCTGTGAAATGTCTCTTTGTTCAGCGATTTCCTTTCACTGTGTTTTTCTTCTCAACGTGAAAAATGCTTAAAAGTGAACTGAAATGTTTTCTCCGGGATGGAGTGAAACTTTTTCATTAGATCAGGAACAATACAGACATGTGTAATTATCCTTCAGCATCACCAGTAAAACAAAACATCTCTTACTCACTTCCTCGTAATCGAAGGCGTCAGGGGACACCCTGTTAAAACTGAAGCCGTTTGCAACTGGCTTGAATCCAAACAAATAACTCTTAACTGAAACTCTTGCTTTTACACAAGGAGTCATGAAAACATTACCATAATGAAGATCTGTCAGAGCTTACTTTGGGGGACAACAGCCAAGCGGTGGTTCTGTATCTGAGCTCATCAACACCACTGTAATTGCAAGGAAAACCAGCCTCCTGGATTGCTGTTTCCTTGGTATTAAGTTAATGTCAGCGTGAGACAGCCCAGATCCGGGATGAAGTTCGGCTGATTGCATGTAAATGTCTAAATTTGAGTTCCCTTTGCAGTCACAGGAATCTAGTTATGACAGCCTGCGGTGTCTGGGGAACAACTCACTGAAAGAGGTGTCAAAAACAGTTTGGCTAAACCACACGGCTAAACCACACCTCAAAAATACTTATGTCACTGCTGCAAAAACAGCCCAGCTCTGATGGAGGCACTGAGGGTGTAGATGTGAAGGAAGGAATGCAGGTGCCTAAATACAGTACTTATATCATACAGATGGCCTGGTGTATCTCACCTGGCTTCTAGTTGCCACTCTAGAAGGACTCAGGTCTCATACAGGTCCCATCTCCTACCTGGCAGCCTCATGGCTCTGCTAACACGGGGCATCTAAAGCAGCACCTGATCACTGGTTCATTCCCCTGAAGTCGGACGAGGTGAAAGTCATTCCTAGAGTCCTCAGGTTGGCAGGACCTGGAAAGACACAGTTTGGAAGCACTCCTGATGGGCCTGTATTTCCAAAGATTGATCATGTAGCAGCAACCTGCAGCATGACAGCCCTGCCCAGAATTTCGGGAGGTTGCCCAGATGAGTAAGTCAGTCTCTTGTTACCTTACATAAGACACATGGCAGAGGAGGAATTGCTGTGGAGACTGCATGGTGCTTTCCTGGAAAGCCCCTGCATTAACTTCCAACCCTGTGCCACCTTCTGTATAATCACTTCCATGATTTTCCTGCTGACAAGTCACACCTCTTGCTTTGGGGTGGGCAGGGCTATGCCAGACTGCTCCAGCTCTTTGCAGAGGCAGAGCTTCTTGCACCACTGTAGGAAGCAGGAGATTTACACCAGTGGGATTGCACAATCACCTCAGATAAGAGGAATATAACATGTCAGCAGAGGCCATGTCTTTATCACTGTAGGAAAGACACACTTGGATCTCTGTGGTGTTGAGAGAAAAAAACATCCTTCCCATGAGCAGAACAGAGTGGGCAGCACTATTTGACCAACACCCCAGTGCTGCTTATCTGTGATTAGACCAGAGCAGGCACTGCTTTAAATCACACATTTCCCTTTCCCTGTCACTTATAATCAATGGAGATATTTTATGTTTATATAGCATCACGGTGTGTTATAAGGCATGATCTGGATGCAGCCCTCCCATTCTGCAAGTACATTGGCTCATGAGGACATCACAGAATCAGGGTGGTTTGGGTTGGAAGGGACCTCAAAGATCATCTAGTTCCAGTCCCCTGCCATGGGCAGGGACACCTTCCACTAGACCAGGTTACTCCAAGCCCTGTCCAACCTGGCCTTGGACACTTCCAGGGATGGGGCATCCACAGCTTCTCTGGGCAACCTGTGCCAGGGCCCACCACGCTCACAGGGAACAATTTCTTCCCAATATCCAATCTAAACCTGCCCTCTTTCAGTTTAAACACATTCCCCCTTGTCCTATTACTCCATGTCCATGTCAAAACTCCCTCTCCAGCTCTCTTGTACCCCTTTAGGTACTGGGGAAGGTCCTTTTAGGTACTGGGGAAGCCCATCTGGGCTTTCTGCCCTGGCAGCTTCTGTGCTCATGGGCATTCTGGTCAGTGGTGTCCCAAGCAGTAATGGAAAGAAGAACAACCATCCTATTCATATTCCCCTGTTACAAAATACTTCCCAGAGGATGGTTGGAAAGGCAGGTATGCCCCAGGGCAAGAAAATAGTGAAAGCATGACCTCTGCAAAGGGCCATGTGTGCAGATCTTTTAGGGACCAAATTCACAACCTATCTTGGAAAGAAGGCAAATCCATCTCCAGAGGTGACTGACTGAAGGGAAAATAGACTGAACAGAGGCTTGATTTTAAAATCCTGAGGCCCAGTGAAAACTAGACTGTGAATCTGAGTCTCTCTAATCAAATCTGGATGTCTCAGATGTAGATGTATATCTCTGAGCTGATTTGCTAGACCCCAGTAGAGTCCATGAAGGCAACCAGGGTCTTTAGGGCATATCTTGAAAATGTCTACTTTAGGATGAGGTACATTGCTGGACAGTAAAGGGGGTCCAGGATGACAACACAGAAATAAATATCCACGTTGCAGATGTCTGAGGTTAAGAGGGATGAATCTTACCTTGTAGCAGCACCTGTGAGCCCAAAACAGAGAAAAGGATTTAAACAGATATCAAGAGTCCTTCTTTCATCTTGGCTAACACCTTTGTGTTCTCTGTCCTGTACCTTTCAGAGCAATGGAGGAGAGGTGGCAAACAGCACTGGGCTCTTCATTGCTTTGGATCCAGGTGACAAGGCAGTGAAGCAGGACTTGCCAGAAAATCCTCTAAAAGTAACCAAAAGGTTGCTTAGTTTAATTACCAAGGCCAGAAGGGGGTATGGAAATCAGCAAGGGCAGAACCAGGGATTCACACCCAGAAATAACAACCTTGATATTTAGTCCACTGAAATAAACAGAGTGGGCTGGATATGGGATGAGAAATAGTAACCTTTAAACCATTTTAATGTTTCTTTGGAGATTATAATGAGAATTGTGGAATTACAGGATGAGATGAAAGTTTCTTATTTAGCAAATTAAAGAGAGGTTTTAAGGCTTTCCTGGAACTTCATCCAGCTTCAAAACACAGTAGTCCAAAACTGAGCATCACCCAGACTAACCACAACCCCGGTCAGAAGAACAGATCTAAGAGTACTCTCTCTGAGCAACGAGTCACAATTGGTGGGAATCTTTCCATTGACTTCTCTGGCTTCTGGACACATGTGGAGCTTTTTCCCCTTAGATGCAGATGATCTTATACCCCTGCCTACAGCTGCTAACAGAGGCAGTGTTTGCCTGTCTGCATTCCAGAGCTAATGCACATTCCAGCCCATGTGGAGGACTTTGCCTCACCTCCGATGCACGAGGTCACTTCACCTTTGATCCCCTGCCTTGGTGTAAGGCTATCTGAGGAGGAGGGCTGTGGAATGACTCAGCAGCTCCTGCCTGCTCTGTTTCTCCCTTTAAGCGGATTTTTTGCTCCAGTGGAGCTGTTCTCAGAGCGGCTGAAGCTCACATGCCCGATCTTGAAGGCAGCGAGGGCGCAATTATCCAGCAGGTGTAAAGCCAAGTAATGCCAGTTCGGCGCAGCCCAGGCATGAGTCAGGCAGGGGGATGTGTGGAATCATTGCTGGCATTGCCACGGGAGAGGAGCATCATGTAACAACAAACTGTCACATGTCAGCAGGGCATCCACCTCTGCCTGCTTCGCCTCAGCGGGAGAACGGGACTGTGATTTGGGATGTTCGGTAGAAGTTTGACGAGTCCTATTCGTGCTGTTAAACACCAGCAGTGACTGATGCTCCTGAGCTCGTGAGGCATGTACCAGAAATTTAAGATGGTCAAAAGCCACAAGATAAGTGACCAGTGGAATGACAAACTGAGGGGAGGGCTTAGATGTAGCACATAGACCAGGTGTGTCAACTGCTTCTTAGCTTCCCAGTGTCCCTTTGTGGGAAGGGGTCTGTCCACCTGTTTTAGAATCATGGAATGGTTTGGGTTGGGAGGGGCCTTAAAGATCATCTAATTCCAACCCCTCTGCCATGGACAGGGACACCTTCTACTAGACCAGGTTGCTCCAAGCCCCATCCAACCTGGCCTTGAACACTTCGGGGATGAGGCATCCTCAGCTTCTCTGGGCAACCTGTGCCAGGGCCTCACCACCCTCCTACTGAAGAATTTCTTCCTAACATATTATGTATATCTTTCTTGTTTGAGTTTAAAACATGCAAGGGTCAACATGTAGCTTGATAGCCCTAGGTGGGCCACGGCAAAGACTTCAGTAGTCTTGCCTAGAGTCCTGCCTAGTTTTCCTTCACTCCGTATCACTGGCACTCCCACAACCGCTACCACTAGTAAAGTCCCGCCAATCACTGGCCAACGTACCACCACATCACACAGCTCAATTCACACCCCTTTAGGAAGACTTGGCTCTGGAGACACCACAAGTACCCCCAACACACCTGCTGTATTAGTTCTCCCTGACTTTCAGCCATCATTAATGTACACTAATTAGTACTGTTGGGAACCCTTGAGAAAATCATGGACAAACACTAAGAAACTACTTAATGCCCAAAAGCATAAAACATCTTGGCTTCAGCTAGTTTATGCTGTATCTCAATATCCAACTTACAGCACAGGGCATGAAAATAGCTTCCAAAAACATTATCACTTTGTTCTAATGGGCTAAATTCAGCCCTGAGGGGCTGTAGGAATTAATGGAGTTTGGCCCAACATGTGGTTAATGAGGATGGTCTATTGGAAGCCCATAAGGTACCACATTTCTGCCACTACAGATTGGCTGGGAATAATTCACCTCTTCAGAGACATTGTATTCACTTCCAGTCCTGGCTATGTTTGCTCTAAATAGAGGCAGCAAAAATAGACATCAAAACCAAAAACATTTCTTTCAGACTCCAAATGCCTCTGGCTCTGATTTTGATCTTGCATGCAGTAGAAGCTCAAGTGAGTGGAGAGGTTTATTTCTCATTTGTGCCAGTAAAAATGAACACGGCCCATTATGTTTAACACTGCTTTGGGATGCAGAACATTTAAGACAGTATCTAAATACTTAAAAATCGTTAACCTTGATTAAACAAGGCTAACCTGTACTCCTGATCTCTTCCTATGGATAATCTCTTTTCATCTTTTGATGAAGTTTCTAACTTTCCTGCCCATACAGCCAAATCCACCTCCCCAGAAGTCCTTCTCAGAAACTTCAGAATCAAACTCATCCAGCATCAGATTTGTAGCTCTGCATGACCTTGTCCTCATCTCTACAAAGTCTGTACACCCATGCTTGCCTATCCAGACTAATATGTGTTTACCTGTGAGAAGAGGTGCATAGGGATATTTTCTTGGAGTCTGCACTGCTGCTCCTCCCTTTTGCATCTTAGTCTTTGCCCCCAGTTTGAACTTGACCTTTATGTCTTTGCTGCTGTTTGTTTTGAAACAGAGCACAGCCACAGAGGCTCAAAATATACCTTCAGTTCTTGTATCCAAACTCTCCATCGTGCCTTGTTATTTTCCACAAACACTAAAAAAAGCAGAATGCTCCAGAAAGCACGAAACTGCCATTCAAGTGGTGTCAGATCTTCCAAACAGTCTCGTAATTTCCGATGTGGATGATTTGTGTAAGAGATCTCCCATCTTCCCTCTCCCTCTTACAGCTTATCCGGGCTGTTCGTAGCTGAAGAGGCAACTGAGGAAGGATCTCCCCCAGAATGCCTGAATTCAGCTTCAAAAGTTTCAGCTACACCTCTTTGGTTGGACTAAATTGTGCCAGGGAGCATTTTATGGTCCAGAAGCCAACTACCACCATCTGGCTGTGTCCATACTAGCAAAGTCCTTCGGCCTCCAGAAAAGAGTGGCTTCATCCAAACTGCTTATGGGGAAAGATCCCCCACCCATGTGAACTTCCCAACAGTGACTGGAGACTGTTTGGGACAGCGCTGGGTGGCCAAAAATTGTGCCACGGATCATTTTAACAACAGAAGGGAAATTCTAGAGGCTCAACACTGTTTCACTATTGTAGATGTATCCTTTAAAACCTTCCCATCATCACCAAAAAAAAACACTGGATTAATTTTTTTTTTTTCTGGGCTACTTGCTTTCAGCTTCTGAGTTGTTCTCCTTCTCCTGGAAAGAAATCAGAATGTTCCCTGCTGATAAAAGCTGTGCTGAGGTAGAGCACGTCCACCTCTTTCCCTTGGGATAACCTTGTGATTTCATTCCTACTGCTCATAAACTTAACTCCTCAAACTTGTTGACTTCCAGCAAGATAGACAAAGGTGGGATTTGGGATTGTATGTATGGGCTCCTCTAGACTACAGCTATGCAGAGGAGGTCTTCCCAAGGAGGCTGAGGAACTCAGTGCCCAGCTCCCTGGTCTTCACTGGCACAGACAGTACCTCCCACCAGCCCCACTCCACGTTCCAGCAGAGACGAAGGGGAGGATAACCAAGTTATTATGTTTGGTCTTTTCCCACCTCCAAACACAGTCCATTAATTACTCGGATCACAAGAAGTGAAGAGCGAATTTGAGATTCTCGTCTACTTAGTCACCTGTTAACTTCTGATAAAACTGAGCTTTGTCTTCTTATCTCTCCTTGCCAAACAAAGAGGCCAAGGCCAGCAAGTGAACCTCATCTTTCACACTACCCGCCTGATCCAATCAGTCACATATTGTAGTTGATCATTACATTCTCTAGATAACTACTTGCCCTTTATTCTACAATGTAAAAAAATGTTTGGTGCACTAACCAGCTAATTGGAAAGAGGAGAAAAGACAAAGTTCCACTGATATCACATCTTTGTTATCAGTTTCATTGGTGTAAAACTGGCAGTAATTTAGCGATTTGTTTGGTCCATAATCAGATGGAATAACTTGTCTCTCTGGAATGAAAACAATCTTTATCCTCAATATACACCCATTATACACCGTTATACACATATTCTCCAGGGTTCATTGTAATACAAAAGTTTTCCAGTGGACAAACTTTACCATCTTGGTTTTTATCATTATGATTTCTGAATTCTCAAGATATGAAGCTAGTCTTCCTTCAGAGGGTTCTGACCCCACTTACTCCATTGCACAATTCAGGTTAAAGGCCCAGTCCTGGATGCTCTGTGTTTCTTGGGAACAATCTCTCAAATACAAATGTTATCAGGTCAGTTTTTCTGGCCAATGTATCTGTTTGTTATCTATCAGGCTTCTCATTTAGAAGATATTGGGACTTTCTTGGGAACAGGTTGACATCTCTAGCCTACACTCTTTGGAGTCACAATTCCTAACTGGTCACCAAATCTAAGGGAAATTGGAAATTTTGAAAAGTTTGAAAATTTTGAAAATTGGCTTCAGAAACTTCACCATCAATTCTGAAAATCTCAGCTTCAGACTGATGCCCCCCTGGTGGAAAGGCCTGAGTTTATTTTGTAGTGGTGATAAAATTTTGCTCTCAGTTCTAAGAGTGCAATGCTGGAAGCAGAGTTAGTTAGTCCCTTCAACCACTTCCTTTGGCTAAGGGTAGATTTACACACGTATAATAAAATACAACCTTCCTCCCACCTACCCCAAAGCTTTGCACCACGTGTATTTACAGCAAGCAATCACCCTGTAAGACAGGAAGGCAACTCCAGAGACTGAATGGTTGGCAAAGGACTGGTTAGTTAAAAGGGTGGTTGATGTTCTGAAATACTGAGTGGTTAACAACATGTTAAGTGGCTGGTTGAGAGGATGCTCATATTTACTCAGAGGTCAATTATTCACTCATAAATTTATTGGTTTAATTTCCTTGTAGTCTATTTCCTCTATTACATATTCATAATCATCTTCTCATAAGTTTTTCTCTTACAGCTACTAATTATTCTCCATGTTCACCACACACCTTTTGTGCCATATAGATGGGAATATTAATTTCCGTGGAGCAGAGATTTTTTTTTTTAATTAAAGCAATGTTCTTTAGAAATAAATGCAACAACCATCAATTAAATTCAGCAAATAAGGAAAAGTCATTAAATAAGAATGCCAATCAAGATGCTGAAGCTCAGATTCAAATGACATCAATCATACTTCTGTTGTTCCAAAACGCTGACTTAATCAATTCAAAGTCCACAGGGCTTCAGTGAGGGAATCATTCACACACATTACTTTTTGTCTCTCTGGAAGATGGAGCTCTGTACCTGGGGCAATCAAACAGCACCTCAGCCATGCTGGAAAAAGGTGTGCAAAAGGTGTGTTCTATGCCACTGGCTTCTGAGAAATCAACAGAGGAGGCATCTCAGACTCTGCACGGTGTCTTCACTCCTTCATGTGAGCAAGAGCAGGTGCAATAAATGGAAGCATTTGAAATATTTCACTGAAAATAAAGGTTATCAAATTCTCTGGGTACTCAAAACTATTTGTTTCTGAGGGAGACAGTCAAGTGTCATTCCTTTTTCAGCGAGGATCTTCCAAGATGCACAAGCCTTTAAGGTCTGCAAGGGAGTGTTTCTACATCAACACTTCCCTATTTTGTTTAATCAAAGTAGCAGAGAAGGAAGGACATGGTCACCAAGAAACGAGAACTAGATTAAGAAAAATCCTCTAGTGGACCTTACAAAATTCAGTAATTTGGATCTTGGCTTCAATGGAATGGGGTAAGAAACTTGCAACTCCGGAACTGGATATCGTCAAGTATTTATTTCATACAGCTACATGTTGCAGTTCATGCCATAGTTACACATAACAACAACAAAAAAAAACATATAATGAGCTCCTTACCAATTGTGTTTGGCCCCGAGCAAGAAAAACTTCTGCAGTAGAGCAGCCCCTTGGTCCAGGGGTTGGATTGTGTCCTAGAGCTGCCTGATAGATCTGTTTTCCAGAACTGTGGCCAGACGCACACAACTCCCATTAAAGTAATTGATTGCCCTGTGAGCTTTATACTTCAACATCCCGGGATCTATAGATCACAGCACAATGCACTATATTGTAATATATGGCAAATTGCATTGAAGTCAGTTGGCACTGGCTAAGTAAGGACCAAAGAGAAGATGGATATTAGAGTCCAGGAAGAGGCACGAGGGATGTGTTAGAAGCCAGTAGCCAGCTGTGCAGAGTTTAACCTGCCTATGATATTTCTGTGAGGGCTGCAAGCAGAAAATCCCATCCCATTATCTCCAGAGGAGGAAGAAGGATCGTGAAGAGAGAAGGGTGAATTATTAAAGGCTAGGCCAAGTATGACTGAGAGCTTATTAAAAAGGGAGGAGGATGGGTAAGCGGAGAAACAGCTTGCTAGGCTGGTTCTATTAAAATCTAAGGCCAGATCCTCTGTGTAAATTAGCATAGCTCCATTGGCTCGGGTCGACTGGTTGACTTCTCTGGCTTTATGGCAGTTTACCAGCTGACATTTTAGCCCATTAACTTGAAGCATTGCATGTTTTCCTGGGAGCGTGGTCTTTGTTCTGTCCCCCACTCTTTTTTTTTTTTTTTTTCCCTGCCAGAACTGACAAAATTCTTCAGCTGAAACATCCGAGGAACGACATCTCATCAAAGATGGACGTTTCCATGGAAATATCTGTTTCGGATGAAATTTTTTTGAGTCTTTCTCGGATAAAATATAAATAACTGGTTGGACAAGTTTTCAATAAATCAAAAAAGAAACTTCGCTGGAGAAGCTGTAATGTTGTTTGGGTTGCATTTTCCCTCTGTTTTCTCTAATAAAGAACATACAACGCCTGAAGAAAAGAAATGACCAAAATGAAAATCTGCTGAAAACTTCCAAGAGGAGATGAAACTTTGTATCGGGTTATTCCCCCACAGATGCCCACATTTATACCCCTGAGGGTAGAAAGAGATGATGAAGAGCTGATGGTAGTGAATGTAAGGCAGAGGAGGGAGAGGGAGAGATAAGCACTCCTGGTTTCTCTCTAGTAGAGGGCCTTTACTTTTTTCTCCCTCTTTTCCCTGCTCCTCCCTTCCCACTCCTTGCAGCTTGTGCCTCAGACCGTAATCTGGTGGGAAAAAATCCCAGAGCAAGCTGTGCCTCCCCTGCACCAGATTTTGCTGATAGAGAGATCCTCTGACATGGATCTAAAGGGTTTTTTCTTCCTCGTTTTGAGCCCTGATTTACCCATACAAAGGGACCGACATATGGGGAAATACATTCCAGGGGTGAAACTGCTGTGGCTGTTTCCCAAAATATGATCCCAAGGAAGAAGAACTGGTTATGGAAGATTATGCCCTGAAAAAATTATTTTAAAAAAATGAATATGTAAAATAAAATGCAGAGTTCTGTTCAAAGACACGGAGGAGTCTGACCGCAATGGCAGCTGGTAACTACATCCCTGAGAGTCTCTCTGGGAGTCTCATCCCAAGGATATTAGAGGAGTAGGAGGGCATTGAGGATCCTGGACACATCCTGACACCTCCACATCTGCTAGTAGTCCCATGCCCCAAAATAGCACTGGGCAACCACTCCTGGGGGTCTCACCTGGTGTATGCAATGGCAGCCAAGGCTGTGCTTTACAATTCCAAGATATTATTGAAGATAAAAGACTCAGTTGAGTATTTCCAGAGTTTTACCTTCCATTAACTACACATAAAGCTCTCTGTTAATGAAATCATAGAGTCACAGATTCATATAATAGTTTGGGTTGAAAGGATTTTAAAGATCAACTAATTCCAACTCCCTGCCATGGGCAGGGACACCTTCTACTGTTCCAGGTTGCTCCAAGCCCTGTCCAGCTTGGCCTTGGACACTTCCAGGGTTGAGGCAGCCACAGCTTCTCTGGGCAACCTGTGCTAGTGTTCACCAGCCTCACAAGGAAGGATTTCTTCCTAATATCTAATCTAAACCTGCCCTCTTTCAGTTTAAAACCATTTCCCCTTGCTCCATCACTATCTGCCCATGTAAAAGAAGTTCCAACAACCAATCCCTTCTTCTGGGGGTGCAGGACCAGCTTCCTTGGCTCAGTTCAGAATAGCAAAAAAATTAAGAAGCCTCCTACGAATGGGGAAGGGAGTTTGAGCTACCAGCTGCTTCGAACGTTTGTAGAGGAATACTTGGGGACTGGGTTGCAAATACACCACTATATTCCACTTTCCAGGAGCCTGAAGTATGTTTGGGAATATATAGGAGAGACCTGCTGCTGGTGAGAAACACCAACCAGAGCAGGGCCTATTCCAACACACGGATGAATAATGTCATGTCATTTTATTGCTGTGCATGAGGTCCCATAAAGAATATGTCACTTGACTTAATTTTCCCACATAAAGAATAAAAGATATGTTTAAATCATTGCTCAGCTTTAGGCAGCACTTAGCTGCTGACCAGTGTGGAAATCCCATCTGGAAAAGACATGCAGACTCGTCATCACTGCCCAAGTGGTTTTCTACAGCAAGTGCTAATGCAAAATGAGACAAGAACTACTTATTTTGGTGCAGGCAAACTGCAGTTTTTTCCATGAGCCTGTTAGTTGAGGTCAGCCAGATTTAAAAAAAAAAAAATTAGTTTGTTAAACTATAAATGCAATTAAAACCAAAGAGGGCGCACTGGGAGTAGGTGTTATTCAGTGTGTATGAGGGGGTGCCAGAATCTGGCTCTGAATAGTTTTGATTAACAAACCTGGGCCTGAATTGCTGGAGAACTGTTCATTTCGTTAAGCCATTATTCATGGCCTGTGACTGGTCATAAGTAATGTTCTGCATCCTGATGAGAGGATTGAAGCTTACGCTGGCATGATGAATGCCTGACAGCAGATAATGAATAGTGTACTTCCCTCACAATTCACAAATGCTCCGGGGTTTCTGAATTGTAAACTACCAGGCCAAACTCACTGAACAAGTACATTGAAATAACATTCCCAAAAGCAGCAGGATTTCAGCTCTTTCTCTATGGGTTAGAGTTTAATTTCCTTAAATCAAAGCAGTACAGGTCAAGCAGGTGTCCTAGAGCTGCTTGTTGGTTTTGTCTCAGGCCCAGCCACTCTGCAAATACAACCCAACCCCTCATCCACAAATCCCTCTTTAGGGACAGAGCTGGGGGTTCCCCACCAGGTCAAAACCCAACTCTCCCAAAAAGTGCTTTTTCTCCATGACTCCACCATTTCCACTTGTAGCTGGAGCTGTATAAATACTTGCAAATAACAACCCACACAGTCACATAAATAGCAGCCAATGGAAGCCCAAGTCATTCATTTATTAGTATATTGGCCAACGGACTGTCTTAATTATTTAACTATTCTGGTAAAAGCTAATGCATAAAGAACTTAAATGGTGCGTGGATCTCGCAGAGGGCCCTCAGCCAAGGGAAAATTCAGGCAGTTCAAAGTCTCCCCTGCATGCAAATGGGATGGAGTACTCTCCTGCTGCTCAGAGCTGCGGGATGACTGGCCAGGGGCAAAGCATTGCAAACGATGCTTGGACCAAGAACTGCCATACAGTTTTCCAGCTTTATCACAGCCTCTAAATACCAGTTTGGCTTGTACCCAGTCATATATACGTCCCCTAGTGAACACAGTGTCAGCATGCAAGGTAAATGTTTCATTTACTGACCCAAGGGAAACTGAAATGTATAATAGCTGTACAGCGAACCTCGGAGAAAACCACCTGAGAACATCAAGACGCAGGTGCTGCAGCTGAGCATCTGACAGACAACCACGTGCAGGAACACTTCCCCCGCGGCAGACAAGGAAAAAATCGCTGGGCTCCAGATATTTGTGCTTCGCAGTCTGATCTCTCAACCAAGCTGAAGAAGCAATTAATTGAATTAACACGGCATCCCAGCCTCCGGAGCACTCCCCACTCTGCGGCTGTGGGAGCCTGTTGCTGTGGCAGGCCTGCCCACACGTCTCCAGATAACAGCGCTGCAGCTATTTCTTCCTCTTACAGCCCAGGCTGTGACAGCCATGGCACTCGTTAAGTTGGTGGCTTGGGACAGGCTGCAAGTTGGGAATGGCTCAAGTGAGAATCTCAGCTCAGCAGTATCCTGCTGGGATGGTGTCTCTGAAAATAAACAAGTGGAGGTTTCCCACCGACCCACCAACCCGGCATTGGGTGCGTTTTCACACTTGGCACCTTTTTAACAAGCTGTTGCACTGTGGTTCCATGAGGGGAAAGCACATGATCTGTGAGTCCTTTGAGTCTGAGCTCCCACATCCCACTGATCCACCCGGGGCTTCTGCTTCTGATAGGTGGGGGATAGGACTGGGAATTATGGACTTCACCTGTCTTCTAGGAGTCGTACACAACTTATCACACCGTATTCCTTCCTGTGTCTTAATTGGGTTGATTTTCAAGATCTTAAAGGATAGCTTCAACCTCAGACTGGGGAGGGAGCAGACTGGGTAGTCCCAACCCTGCCAAAAATTGCCCATGCAATTGCAGTTGAATTATTCTTTCTATGTTTTCGTTTTTCACAGGAAATTTTACACTTAGAACTGTAGATCTTTATGCTGTGGGTCACTTCCCGCTACTTTTTGTACAGAATCCAGTGCAATGGGACTAATTTCGACAAGATTATTGAATTATCTTGATATCACTATCAAATATTTTTATGAAGCTCAATTTCATCCTGGTTGTCCTATATAAGGGCTTCTTGCTGATGCTTAGACCCTTCTGTTACTTGTAGATCTTTATCAGAGAACATTTTTCATGGATTCAATTCCTTTTACTGGAACATAAATTCTACAGTGAAAATTGAGGGATATTACTCCAAACTATTTGTGGGTGGCCACAGATGGGGAACCAACAGTTGGGGAACCAACAAGAACCACTCAGGTGTCTACTGGATTCCGTCTCATTACACAGGCAGCAGAAGGGACAACTGGAGAACAATACTATTCCCAAGCACAGCCACATAAATCCTTTAAATCATCCCTGCTTTTCCAACATATAAGGCTTCTCTTCCCAGCAAACGTCACCAAGCTTCTTCACAGCTCTCTGGCAACCAGGTGCTGAAGACCACCCCATGTTTGAAATTCTCCGGGGAAAGCCACTAGGACTGAAATGCAGAGAGTTGTTAGGAGCTTTTCTTTAAGGATTTCCTAATCCCTACCCTTTCTTCACTCCATTTTCCTTTCCTCTGCTTTACCACTCCCTTCCCCCTCATAGTTTGTGCACAGAATTCATACATGCCTAAGGCTTCCTTTCGTAAATCTGTCCTCTTTCCCTCACTCAGACCTCCCCACTTTGACTCTGATTTCTTTACTCCCAGCCCCATGGACCATCCCACCACATGAGAAATGCTCTTTCACATTCCTGACGCTCCCCTGTTCCACCAGCAGCCGTGTGAACGAAATTTCAATCTCACAGTCCAAGTGGAAGCACCATAGCTCCAAAGGCTTCAAAGGGAGCTTGTGGCTTCTGTGCCAGCATTTTTTGTGGTAGTCCCTCACTTCTAGTTAGGTCTAGTATCAGCCTTAACCAACCATGCCACTTCACTTTCCAAAGCCAGCCCGTAATTAAAAGAAGGCCAATAGACTCTCGATGATGATGCAATGATGTGTTCTCAGGTGCTCTCCTAGGCACGAGGCCAAAAGCTAAGTTACCATTTATGCAATTTGAAATGAAAGGCATAAAATTAGGCACTGACTAGAATTTCTCATTGCAATTCTTAACCGTTTTGCCTTTGCTTTTCCTACAGTCAGCAGGTTTTCCTTCTGAGAAGTCCTTTCAAAAAATAAATTAGATGGCTACTTACCATGACTATCAGTTGACTCAGATGACAGGACATTGCACTTACAAGACCTTTCGTGTTCCTCACTCCTCCTTTTCTATTTCCCAATTAGGCCAGATTCTACTGCCTTTATTCATACTATTGCATTATTTCATAGCTCACACCAGTGATTTCAGTAGTGACTCCCAGGATAAATTACCATTTCCCTGTGCCAAGATGACCTGAAGTCCTTGCCGAGGGCTGTTTCAGGCCTTTGTCATGACTTTCTTATCCCGTTTCATCCTCCACAAAGCCAGGACTTTCTCACAGCTCGTCACCTGGTTCCCCCAGAATGGGTAGACAAACACCTTCCCGTGTTTACTGTGCTTAATGGGAGACCATTAACTGCGTCACTAACGTGGCGCGTATCGACCATCGCTCTTGTGAACTCAGCAACCCCACCACGTACCTATCAGCAAGAAGGTATTTGTTGTCCTGCTTTATATGTGACAGGGGTTGTGTGGGTCAATGCCTCACCGAAACAGGCATTATGTTAACATTTCCCATATTTGGGGGATAAAACACACGCTTTTAAGAATGGGTACCAACAATTGAAATGAGAATCCTGAACATTTATAAGCATTTAAAAGTATGAACCTCTAAGAGTCATGAGAACATCGTGTACTTATCCTATTTCCCTCCAATGAAAGTCCAGCCAATCACATTTGAGTGCTGTGAAATCCTCACTGGAGCTGGTGCACAAGGTAGAGCTTAGTTATGGAGCCCATTGTAAATCAGTGGGAATCTTTGTAAATATAAATCATAGAGCAAAATCAATTGCTTACTAATCATTGCTCAGGAAGAATATCAAGAGCACAAAGTCAAATTCCCAAAAAACAGGGAATGCCAGAGTTAAGATGATCATGACCTAGTCTGGAAAGGACAAGCTGCTACACTTGATGCTGCGTAGCCTCAGGGGAATGTGCAGTAACTGGTTACCCCAGTGCCCTATAAAATCTACTCCCAGGCTTTCCACATTTGATATTAATAGGAGTTATAAACAGGCACAGAACCATAACACGAGATTAGCTGTTGTTATATCTGTTTCAGAGATAAACTATCTGCCAACCAGTGAAACTGAAATGGAAACCAAGCCTCTGGAGCCGCATTGGCAGGAACACTGCAGCGGGATACTGGAGAACAGAGTGCTCACAATGGGTAACCAGATAAGGGCAGAGCCAAGTTCTATCCTATTCCACTGCTGTCCTCAAGTGAAGCAGCAGAACAACCAAAAGTGAAGTCCTGCTACTGTTGTCATGTCTCCGCTGTGGTTCCTTGAGGACACAGAATTCCCACCTCTCACCTCTTACCAACAGCAAAAAGCTGTGGAATCATAGGATCATTTGGGTTGGAAGGGACCTTTAAAGGTCACCAAATCCAACTGCCCTGCCATGGGCAGGGACATCTTCAACGAGATAAGGTTGCTCAGAGCCACACCCTGCCTGTCCTTGAATGTTTCCAGGGATGGGGCATCCACCACCTTTCCATAGAACAGATACAGTCTAAGGCTGCAGATAAACAAGCAATTGCACTTCTTGAAGTTGCTGTTGCCTCCTAAATTGTTGTTTCTGGCCCTGTAGTGTTGCTTTTGGAGTTTGAAAGATTCGGAGAAGGCCCTGTTCAGGTTTAGGACAAATTATTTAGGCTAAAGAATTTAACTGGTTGTCTGCAGTCACCTGGTCTTGACTGAGTGGGAGCTTTGTTACAAATGTCTCTGCTGGCTGAATTCTAGTGGCAGCTCCTCTCCAGCTCTAAGATGTTGATGAGCACCTTGGGGCAGCAGGAGACTTTAAACCTGATCAGATGAAGCAGAAGATGCAACGAGCACATGAATGGGAGACTTTGCCAGCCTGTGAAAAGGCTGGAACACGATTTGGTTGCTTGCTAAAAAGAGAGCAGGCTGTCTTGCAAAGGTGGAGCACTTGCAATTGGGAAGGACTGGATATCTCACTTGTAGGTCACCAGGTGATGAGCTCTCAGAGCCTTCTACCCGTGGGTCACCAGTTGAATTCAGCCCAGCACCAAAATTATGGCCAGGAATTTTAATTATATGTTTGCTTCACATTGGGTTGAACACTTTTCAGGCATTATTTCTCACGTCTGTCTGATATCTGGCACAATCAGGCCTTATCTTAGTTGGCTTCCTTAATCAAAGTTTCTGGATTAGTAGTCTACCGGAATTTGGGGTTGAACATAAATTGTTAACGTTAGTAAAAAACACATTCACTTTTTTACAACACTACTTTAACCCAAGCTAAGGATCCACATTTTCTATCATATGCACAGTAAAAAGTCAAGGAGAATAAAATCCCCACATTTACCCATAATTTGCAATGCTGTTTTTTCCCCGAAAGCCTTTATTGGGGAGCCAGAAGGAAGAGAATTTCTGTTACAGTATTTGAAAGCGGGTTTCATGAATGTTTCTCAGTTTGACAGTAGTACTGGTTCCTCCCAAACAACTCAGCCTGAAACAGACAACTCATAATGTTAAAGTTCAGGACAGTTACAGTTGACTGGAAAAGGGACTCAGAATGGAAATTGTTGTGCAACTGCTACGTTATGACTCGCTGCCGGATCTGAAGACAATATTAAAAGCAGCCATTTTCTTCTGATTGATCTTGTACTCTCTTATCCTTCTGCAGAATGACAATGGTAACCTCTAAATGATAACATTGCTTGGAGTTTTCTCATTTCTTTTTGCATAGAAATAAACACGTTGTATTCAAAGGCACAAAATTCTTGGAATTCACAGCACTTACTGAAACTGAAGGTGATCAAACAAGCACTGGCTTAATAAATTCTGATATGCACATATATTCCAACAGGGAATACTCTGTGTTTTACTTTGGTGAAAGCAGAGTCCCGGCACACTTAATGCTCTACTGTTTTCTCATCAAAACCTCTTCTGCCATATCAAATAGGTCACTGTGTGGAAATCACAGCCATGTTTTAAGTAGATTGTGTTAACTTTATGAATGCGTCATAAAATGGGAACTCCATAACTCCATATTGACACTGTTTTACTGTTGCAATTTACCATTCTAATGGCACTATTTAGGAAACAATGACTGAACTGCAATGAGATAATTAAGGAATAATCTCCATTACTTCAAAGTATACAAAGCAGTAAACAGCTGCCAAAAGTGATTAATAGCTGAGGTGAAGTTAAGACATTTAATCAATCTAATAAACCATTTATTGCAAGAATACAGCGGCTTACACTAAATGTGAGACATTTATCTTATTGATACAAACTGCAGTATTTGCCTTTCTTTAGGATGTAATATCACGAGACCTTGATTATTCTTCCATTAAAGTCAAGGATAAAACTCCCATTGTGGTCCCAGGGTCAAGCCTTCACTGAGCTGATACCAATGAAAATAAATGCTTCCTTTTAATGTAGAACAGTTCTGCTAAAACATTTTTCCCCCTATTATAAAACATCCTGTGGCATTGAAAGGGGGATATGTTTTACTGGCAAGGACGAATGTCAGGAGTCATGATGAAAACCCGGATCTTCTTCTAGCTGGTACTGTAATTCCCTGCAAAGTATTGTTTTGTCTGTGCCTCCAACTCGGATCTGTGACAGGGAGATGAAACCATTCCTTGTTCCGCAGGATTATTTGGGATTTAGTTCATGTAGCATATACAAAGAAACACAGATAGAAGATACTGTACACACTTCACAGTGTTCCTAAAGTAAAAACAGAAAGGATACATGGATTGTAACAGCTATCTCATAACTGGCACAGGAATGGGAGTAGTGGGGGTGGAGAGGCTGAACCCATGCTCCGGGGAAGGGACCTGTTTCCAATGTTACAGCAATGCTGCCACTACAAGTACAGCTGAGCTTCTTCAGCTTCCATTTGGCTTCCCAATGCCCTGCAAGAGCGTGGACTTTCCACAGCTCCAAGTGTGTCATCAGTATCTTGCTTTTCTGCTCTCCACTTCAGTCTGGAGGGGTGAGGGAGCTGCATTGCAGCAGCAAAGGGACAAGCACAGGCAGAGACAGCCCCTCCTGGCACATTCTCCCACCCTACTTCCCCCCCCAAACAGCAGTTCCCCCTCTAATCTTAAGTAAGCACCCAATTCCTTCATCAGCTGAACACACACAGAGAGCTGTTTGACTGGAATTTTATAAGATGAGTTGCAGAAACAATCTTACCAACATTAAAATCATACATACCACATTGGCTCAAGGTGAACATCACATTTGTCAAGCCTTGCAAAACGTGCTTTTCATCAGACAAGACGTTTCTATCTCCTCATCCCTGCATAGAAAAGAGGCACTGGAGCACATGTTCTCCCACCACATGTTATAATTGCTCTTCCCCTGAGAAGAACTGGAAGATGTTCTCAGTGCTGGATGACTCTTGAACTTGCTCTGAAGCAATTCCTTTGTCTTAGTGCTAGCAGGAAGCTCCTTTGGTTTTCCCCAAATATAAATATTGATACAGAAACTCATACCAAATAATAACAGAGGTATGAATTTATTGTTTCAGCAAAAGCTCCCATGCAAATTAACCCTCGGATAATTAAAGATGCCTGCAGTGCCTGGGCGGGTAAAAGATCAAGCATTTGCTGGATTACAACATAAGCAGTGCTGTGATAAAGCTGCATAATAACTCAGGAGCAGGAGCTCCCAGCCTTCACAGGTAGCAGGGCTAATTCCATCAGCCAACATGTACCAACTCCTGTTCATCTGTGCCCGATCCAACCTGCAAGGGACGGTTTGGAGCAGCAAGACTCTTGTCTGGAGGAGCCAAAGCCAAACAGCAGGTTGAAACTTGTACAACTGGATGCAATGCAAGCAGTGGCATCGCACTCACTCCCTGTGCAAGTGTTTGTCATAGGAGTAGAACGGGCAAACCTAAAATACGAGTCCCAGAAACCTGCAATACTGGTATCTCTGCCTGTACTGATGTTTAGGGAGTGTTAGTTTTGGAGAGAGAAAGCGCAGGTAGATTTTTGAATCACTTTTTCTACACTGAAAAAAATCACAGCAATTTGAAGACTCACAGCAAAATGTTTAAATGTGTTAACTGTGGGAATGTAACAAGGCCCCAGAGATTTAAGTCATTTTCCCCAGGAACTGGCTGTGGCACTGCTGCTGAGCAGAAATTCCTGTAGTCTTCCTTCACGGTAAAGCACTGCAACAAGAACAGCTGCTTAAATTGCTGGGATTAAACAAAGTGGTCATTTCTGCAACCCCATCTGGCAGCTGAAATGAATCAGAGAATCCCAGAATGGCCTGGGTTGGAAGGGACCTTAAAGACCAACTAGTTCCAACTTTCCTGCTATGGGCAGGGACACCTTCCACTAGACAAGGTTCCTCCAAGCCTCATCCAACCTGGCCTTGAACACTTCCAGGGATGGGGAGTCAATGCCATGGTTTTGCTACTGTTAAGTAAAACTGTTCCGACATACATTTATGAGGTTTTTTTTAAATGCACGTGGGCAGTAGCTTTCCCTTTTTTAGGGCAAAAAGAAGATAGTCGTAACCAACATTACTAAAATTCATGTTGCCTGGGTCCATGCCAGCAACGGAAGGATTTTCCCCATTTAGTTAATTAAATTTAAAATTATATTTGTCCTTTTTGTAGCAAGGTTGCAATAGAAGCTTGTATATGCATTAGAATTCATTTTTTCTAGGAGTGAAAGGGGGTTGCAATTCCTTATTTATGTTAAATACGCCACCATGCTTTCTCAAAGGTTTTCTCTCGGTTTTACACTATGACAGGCCCCCAAAAAAGCCATTATTTGGGGTGGGATCTGGGTTATGGCAGGTACTGAGGAGGGTGGGAGCAGGGCAGGCACACCACAGTTTATCTCCTCATGGACCAGCAAACAGCAGCACTGGGAATTCCTGGAGAGCCAGACATGCCTTTTAGGAAAAAGACAGAGAGTACTTGCTCTGGGAGAAGCAGCCAAGACTGTCCTCGGTACCTTCTCAGTACTAGAGAGACATGGAATTCTTGGAGCGAGTCCAGTGGAGGCTACAAAATTAAGGGACTGGAGCATCTCTTGTACAAGGAAAGGCTGAGGGAGCTGGGCTTGTTCAGCCTTGAGAAGAGATGGCTGAGAGGAGACACCATCAATATCTATCAGCATCTGCAAGGAATGTGTCAGAGAATGGACCAGGCCCTGCTCGGTGGTGCCCAGCAGTAGGACAAGAGGCAACAGGCAGACACTGATGCACAGGAAATTCCACCAGAACATAAGGAAGAACTTCTTTACTGTGCAGTGACCATGCACTGGAACAGACTGTCCAGAAAGGTTGTGAGGTCACCCTTACCAGAGATATTCCAGAACCATCTGGACACAATCCTGTGTCGTGTACTCTGGGATGACGCTGCTTGAGGAGTGAGGTTGGACCGAGGGACCTCTGTGTCCCTTCCAACCTGACCCATTCTGTGATTTGAGCTACACGTTCGCCTCTGAAAAACACACCTCATGGCCACCTGTAAAAAAACACCTCACTCCCCACATCTCCTAAGCAGGTCCCAAAGGGTACAGTATAAATGTGTTAACATTTATTAACATTAAATAAACGTGAACATTTGTTAATATTTATTAACGAAAATATTAACATTTGGGTCCAGAGAAGGGCAACGGAGCTGGGGAAGGGTCTGGAGCACCAGGAGCTGCTGAGGGAGCTGGGGGGGCTCAGTCTGGAGGAGGCTCAGGGGAGACCTTGTTGCTCTCTACAACTCCCCGAGAGGAGGTTGTAGCCAGGTGGGGGTCGGTCTCTTCTCCCCGGTAAAAAGTGACAGGATGAGAGGAAGTGGGCTCAGAGGTTTAGGTTGGGCGTTTGGAAGAATTTCTTCCCCGAAAGGGTGACTGGACACCGGAACGGGCTGCCCAGCGAGGCGGTGGAGTCCCATCCCTGGAGGGTGTTTAAGGAAAGCCCGGACGTGGCACTGAGTTGACACAGCGGCGCTGAGCCCCAGATCGGACCCGACTGTCCCGCAGCTCTTCCCCAACCAAAACAACCCCGCGATTTCCCCGATTTATCTTTTCCCGCGCGCCCTCGGGCGGGAAATGGCGGCCGGAGCCGGGCCGGGCCCGCCCCGCGCCCTCACGGCCCCAAGCACCGCCCGCCCCCCGGGCACTCCCCTCCCCTTTGTACCGCCGTGTCCCCTCCCCCGGGCCCGCCCCGTTGTTTACCGCGCTCCGCGGGCGCTGCCGCTCCCGCCCCTCGCTCGGGACCCGGCGCGGGGCGGGCCGGGCGCGCTCACGGGGCTCCGGGCGCGGCGGCGGCGGAGAAGGAGGCGGAGGAGGCGGCGGCGGGTTGTGGCGCAGCGCGGGAGCGGCTCGGCCCCTTTCCCCTCCCTTCCTCCCCTCGCGCCGCGCTTCCCTCCTCGCCCGCCACCGGGAGAACGGGGGGAGGAGGAGGAGGAGGAAGAGGAGGAGGAGGAGGAGGGGGCGGCCCGGCGAGCGGCGGGAGGCAGGGGGGCGCGGGGATGAGATAAGCGCGGGGGCGGGCGGCCGGGGGGGGGTGATGTAGGGGCGGCTCAGGTGGATGCGGGGGGCGGCGTGAGGCCGCGGGGGGAGGCGCGGAGCGGAGCGCAGGGACGGGGGCTCTTCCCCCGCCTCGGGAGGCGGCGGCGGCGGCGGCGGGGGCTCGGAGGGGAGGGGGGGTGGGGTGGGAAGCGCTCGGAGGGGCTTCCCGGAAGGGTGAATTGGGATTAATCCCGGTATTGGGTTGTTTTTTTTATTGTTATTTTTCTTTTTTAAGGGGGGGGGTTGCGCTGCTTCCCCCCCCTCGCCGCCGCGGAGAATTGGCGCCGGGAGGAGGAGGAGGAGGCGGCGGTGGCAGCGCGGTGCTCCCCCCTTCCCCCCCACCCCCTTGGCTTCGCTCCTGGAGGAGTTAGTTGGGGGATTTTTTTTTTTCCGCCCTGCCTTTTTCTTTTTTTCCAGGTTTTTTTTTTTTTGGTTAATTTTTATTTTTCAAATACAGACCTGCGTATTGATTTTTTTTTTTTCTGAACAAACAAACAAACCAACCCGCCCCCCCCTCCCGCCCCGTTCCTCCCCCCGACTCCCGCCCCGCACACACGCCTGCCTCTGGGAGGGAAATAGCCAGGTGGAATCTCACTCTGTTTCCATGGACAACCCGTCCATTATCACCCAGGTGACTAACCCCAAAGAGGAGGAGATCCTGTCCTGCACTCAGGATAAAGGTGAGCTGCCTTCTCTCTTTTCTCTATGATTTCCCCCCCCACCCCCTCCGCTTAAAATCGCATTCTTCAGTGACCGTATAATCCTCTCTAGGCTACTGGGGATAGAGGAGGGCTTGTTGGGTTTGGGTTGGTTTTTTTGCTTGTGGGGTGAAGGTATTTGCATGAAGGTCTCTGAATTTGCTTACTGGATGCAGCTGAGAACTTGTTAGGGTGTTTAAATGCCAAGTTTAATCGGTCATTTAAATAAAATAGTCTTGTTCCTCGAGGATTGGGGAGGTAACTTTGTACGGTGGTCACTGTGCCGTCAGTGCCCCGCTTCAGGGAAGGGATACCTGTGCTGGGTGTGTTGGAACGCTTTGAAATCTCAGCTGTTAAGATTTAAATTTTTTTTTTCCCTCCTTTTTTTTTTTTTTAAAGTAAAATAAAAAATTCCAGGTTTCTTTCTGCTTTCTTGTGTTCTTTCCTGCCTCACATTTCAGAATGTGTAGCTTTCAGGTTTGTTGGAAGATATCTGTGCTTCTCAGGAGGAGATATGTGCTACTTTTAAAAGCGGCTCTGTTTACTCAGTAGATAAATAGTTGTTGCCTGTGTAAGGCATTGCGCTTGGATTGTTTTTTACTCCTAAATAAGATGAATCCAGCCTGGCCGAAGGAGCTGCTTCCGTCAAAAGTCTGGGTGTTGATGAGTGCCCTTAACCTTGTTTCTTTTTGGAAGCTCGGAGCGGTCTTGGGGCTTGAAGTGGTTGTGTCCTTGCGTCTGGTGGTGGGCAAGGTACGGGGTGAGCAGCAGGGTTCAAGTTTTGGGGAGCTGTGTGTGGATTTGGGAAGTTACTTGGATGTCAAGTTTATGCTTTGTTGCAGGCAGTCCTGGTAAATAGGGGAGAAAGGACAGAAATTAGAAATAGTGTCCGTGTTCCCTGGTAGGTACAGTAAAACCTTCGAGTGGTCTCCTAAAAATGGTAGATTGATACTCCTCACCCTAAAATGGATGGACTTAGTGTCCAAAAAGCTTCCATTTTTGTGTGGCTCCTCTTGTATATAGGGAGGGGTCCCATATTGTTGAAGTTGTTCTCTGTTACTTTTGACTAAGAGGCCGTACCTGAAATCTCTCTCTTCTCACTTCACCAGTGCTGCCTGCAGAAGTATGAAGGTATATTTATTAAAAAAAAAAAAAGCCACGAGGTCGGAGGTTGTTTGAACAAAAAATTATTTATTTGTTCAGCACAGGAGTGTTCATGGAACTCTCTTTAATTCCTGTCACTTGTGAGGTGATACTTCCACCACGAGGCCTGGTTTGTCTCAAGAGATTTGTCATGTTCTCCTCTGTTTTGGCAATGTGGGGTACAGTAAGGTGCTGTGCTCTGCCTAAGACTTGGTTTGGGGTGGATGTGCGTGATACTTTGCTCAGATGTTGTCGTGGTCTTGATGGCCTGTGTTATTGTAAGTAGTGGAAGGGCTTCATTAATATCAGTAGCAGCTGGTTGAAGTTTGAGTGTAAAAAAAGCCAGTTGAGACAAGTAGAGGAAGATTTGACAGCTCAAAATAAGAGTAAGCATCCACATCAAACAAGTGGCTTCAGAGTCCTTGGTAGAGCGAGCAAAAATATGCATATAACTTGCATAACTCTGCAGTAACTTGCATAATGTGCATTGTGTTCTTGCTATTGGTTTGTCTTTGGCAGAAAATGGTCTTCATTGCAGAGTAGGGGCTTTTCAAGCTGTGTGTTAGCAAGGCTGGGCGGGGGAGAGGGGAAGGAGGGGGAAGCTGGAGTTGGGAGACGAGGGAACTCGCTCAGCGTCATCTTCATGCAGGAGGTGAATTACCTTTTTTTTTCTGGTTTCGGGGTGGTTTTTTTTATTGTGGTTAAAGTGCATGCATTGGTTTGACGATGTGCTCTGTGGTGAGACTGTCAGGTCGCTCCAGAGCAACTTTTGCAGGAAGAGAGCTGCAGGTCTGTCCGTGCTGGGCTCTGGAAGGAGAGCGCTGCTTGCTCCAACCTCTTCCACTACAGGTTTTCCCAGTGCTCGAGGTACGGAGCTGGTGAAAACCCGTTGCTCTACCTGCCTCCCTGGCGTGGTTGCATATCACGTCACCCAATTTTCTGTCGGATTTCTTCACACTTCTAGCAAAGCCTTTAGGTCCGGAGAGCTGCGAGAGCGCCCGGAGCAGAGATGGGAATACTGATAAGGTTCCTAGCAGGAGACCGGTGTTGAGCGGGTCCTCCCTGTTAATTCAGAGTGAACTGAATGTACTGGTACAAAATGGCTAACAAATATGTTGAGGCATCATGAATTAACTCTTTGTTTAACGAAATCAAGAATCACCTGAGCCTAAAGTCTGAAATACGGCAGCTCTGTGCTGTGTGAGCCAAGGCTGTCCGGTTTAATGAAAACCTGTTTTTTCCTCCGAGTTTAGCGTTTGGCTGCAGAAATAAATTCCAGGGTACTAAGTGGCATGTGGTGGCTTTGGGGAATCAGTGTTTTCTTAGGGTTTTTGAGACCTTCTGTTGCTGTTTCTTGAGGGGAAAAAATGAATTTATTCTCCTGTTGTTGAGCTGGAGAGAAGCAGTTTTACAGTAACTGAGCAGCTGCTAAATAATGCATGTATCTACCTTCGAGGTTTTGATTTTTCTCCCAAGATTTTTTTGAAGCTTTTAATCAGATGCGAGTCCAGCGTTTAGCCTGATTTTATTTTTTAAAAATGTATTTATGTTTTAAAAGGAGGTCGATGTGCAGTACAGGCTTATGCCAAATTTCTCCTGTGCAAGGGAGCGCCGTTGGCAAGAAACAGAGCTGGTTCTTTGGTCCTGGGGCAGTTCTGTTTTTAGGTAAATAACAAGCTTTACAAATAGAAATGCCCAAGTATTTTCTTGCTAGCCCAGATGTATTAAAAAGTAGCTCTTGAGATGAGTGGAGCTGTGACACCTTGTTAAGGGGGAGCTTATAGATTCTAAGATGGATTTGTTAATGTTTAGTTTTTAACAAATTGCAGCAAATTTTTGAAGGTGGAAAAAACCAGATCTTGGTATGTGAACCATTCCCTTATATGTTGCCACATGGTGGTGCACTGGATTTAGTTGTCTGTCAAAATGAAAGCTGAGCATGGAAGGTTTGCTACAATCATAATTTTTTTATTATTATTATTGTAATGTTCTCAAATACTTGTGGTGTTCGTGCTGCTGGAGGATTTTGGTCCCTTTCTATGCTGTCAAATTAGTTCTGGGAAACAGAAACTTAGGTTCTCCCAACTAAAAGAGATGTGTAGGTGCTTGAAAATATTTTGAACACTGAATCCACAGAGAATTTAATTCCCTGTTAGTTTTTTAAGTAACGAAGATAGTAGTTCTTTGCAGAAATATTTTATGTTGTGGTCATCTGGCACTTCTGGGAATTGGAAACATAACCAAGACTGGTAATTTGAAATGAAAATGGAGACATAAATACGTGAAAGGGGGTTTGTTATAACAGGGCTAAGTGTGAGCAACTAAGAAAAAATATAAATAAAAGCTACAAATGAAAATTGAAAATCTGATGGGTTTTTTTGTGTAATTAATTCTACAGATAAAATCTAAAGGAAAGCCTTAATTCTTATTATTAGTTGAACAGAGACCTCTAATGCAAGATCTGTATGGTCAAATGTATAGAAAACAGAGCAATGCTGACAGGCCCTTGCATTGAGTGTAATGTCGAGAGCGTGGTCACGGGTGGGCAACAGACATTCAGCCCAAAGAAGTGAATTTCCCTTTTTTTACCTAAATGCTTTAATTTGATCCTCATAAATGATGCAGATTCTTGGCTGTTTCCATGTGCCAAGTTAAATAGTGGTGTAATACCAGTCCAGACCTTCAGGTACCTCCTTCAGGCAGTGGTGGTTTGTTTTCTTTCTTCAGATAAATCTTTCCTGACTTCTATAAAAATTGTCAGCTGGGCATTTATTTTCTGTTGTTTAGAGTTAACTCAATGCTTTAGTGTCCCTACAAATGTGTATTTTCTTATGCAATAAATTATATGAAAAAGGTTCACAGTGGAACCTAAACCATTGTAATTTTTTTTAATCACAGTGAGTCCCCGAGGATGTTTCCACAAACAAACTTTTTTGCCTTCTTTTCTTTCAAATAAAATTGGAATAACCACCAGCGAGAGCAATATTCATTATAATTTTAAAGAAGAAGTTCTGAAGATCTCAATTTAGAAACCAAAATAAATGTCTTTAATTGTCTTCAATTAAAAAAAAGCATTTTGAAAATGGCTGAAAATATTTTGAATGTACTTTTTTGCCATTACATCACCAGGATTCAGAGCACTCAAACATTTGAACATATGTTAGTGATCCTGAGACATTGTCTCAACAGATTTTTATAATATTAACTTCAACAGATTTTTATAATATTAACTTCAGAATTTTAGTGTTAAAGTAGCAATTTAAGGAGGAGGGAGAAAAAAAAGATGTGGAAACCACTCGGGCACTGTAGTGGAATGTGAATTGCTCGTAGAGGGTAAAATTTTAAATCATTAACTAATGGCATAGCTGTTATATGAAACCAGAGTAGCCATACAGTAGGTTTTATGTTCCAAGGAGACTGTAGTAACCTGTAGTAACCCAAGATTTGATTTAGGGTCACATTTAACAGGCTGAGGTGTCCTGGCAGTAACAGGAATGACAATTTTCATGAATATCGAGTTTTCAGTCGGTGTCTTTAAGCTGCGGCGCGATCATTTCTTCGTGGTGTCACCTCAGTTCACGCTGGTTTCAATGCAGTGATTTAACTGGTGTTATGAAGTTTAACATGCCTTTAAGAAAAAAAAAAACAAAACCCAAAGTTGACCTACATTTTGTTAATTCAGTATTCAGAAATGCAAATAGCATTTTCTGACATAATCAGTAAAATGCGGTGTGATCGATGCCACGCTTCAGCTTTCAGAGTTTAAGCTGAACATTACAAATAAGCCTCGGGATAACAGGTCCATGTTTGTTTCTTTAAAGGGACATTAAACTAAAATGCTGAGAAAGCAAAAGCCAAGAGGAATGAAACTCGCTCGCCAGTGTTCATGAAGGACGTTCCCATTGGCCTGATAGATAGGTTTGACTGTGGGAAGCTTATTTTGCCATCATGGAACGCTGAATTTATGAGTTTTACTGTCTTGTAAAAGTCATCATTTCAAAATGAATATGATGCAAATTAGATCTAGCCTGCAATTTTTATGTATGTTGAATCTTAAATATTCCCTCTCTAAGCAAGTGCACTTTGGTTTTCTGCTAAATTTTGAGTTGGAAGAGTTGTTGGCAATTACCACCATGGCTGTGGCTCAGTGTTACGTTTTCAATTAAATTCTGAGTTTCAGGCGATCCTGGATATGGAAATGGGAACTTGAGGAGTGAATTTGCCCAGTACTCAACCCCAGCCAACGCAGAATTTTGGATGGATTACATTGAATTGTATTTGAAGTGCTTCTGTCCACAAGAGTTAACACTTTCTTTAAAAAAAAAAAAAAAAAAGGAAAAGCAAAGACAGGTCTAATTACCTACATTCTTCCCTAGGTTTTGCCCACTGTGTGAATCAGTAAGGGAAAATGTGGCTCATCCCTCTTTCCCCTCCCTGCCTGGGGGATACATCTTGCTGGGAGAGCAGCAAGGAATATGGATCTATGGGACCAGGGAGGAAGAGAGAGAGCTGCCAAAGTGCTCCAGCCTATCTGGGGAACAGAGCAGAGGGTGTGAATTCCTGGCTTTCAGGGGCTGTGGAGCCCAGACAGAGGCTGGTAGTGGAAATGGGAATAGTTTTAGTGTCTACAAGAGGCTCCCAACCTGCCCTGACCCCCTCCATCCTCCTGGGCACTGGGTGCTCCCGTGATGAAGTCAGAGGGTCTCTGCCCACCCAGTTGGGTTGTGTGTGTTCTCTTATCCCCTTTCAAAAGTGTATCCAGAAAGGGGATGGAATCTTCCAAGCTGAAATAAGACAACAGCTGATCATTCTTCTATCAGCCAAGCCTATTTAGAGGTTTAAAGACCACATCTGGATTGCTGGTAAGGATTGTAAACCATCTGATTCCTCTCAGCAGTGGAAACCTGGCTGGAAAATCTCACAAAAACATTCAGCAACATCTCTGAAGTCTTCATGTGTTGGTTCTAATGAATGATACTGATATAAGCTGTATTTTCAATGCTCATCTCAAACAGGATGACATCTTCTCGTTGGATTTAAATTCTTTGCTGAACTTGCAGAGCTGCAGGAAGGCACAGAAGGAAATTTGCCTCCTGTGCTTTAATGTCATCAGAGATGCTTTTAAGAGTTTCATGTTGGAAATGTTAATCTTCTGTAAATTCTGCTTTTGCTGGAACTTGATGGGAGCTTGCTTTATTTTTACTTGGGGAGGTTAAGGCATAAAATGGGCATAGATGTGACAAATATGGAAGCCATAAGTAGCATCTAAATAGATCAGAGTAAAAATACATTCCACGTGGTCTGCTGTGGTATAATTTTGGCCCTCTTTTTGTATTTCTAGAGTGTTTGCTGTAAGACAAAAAAAAAAAATCCAAGTGAGTCCCATACAGTCCAGTCCTTTCAGTACCAGCTGCTACTGTGAAAAATAGATATTAGCAGTAAAAATATCAATTTTAGCCAAAGGAGCTGAGAAAGTCCTATGAGTGGTGTTGGGCCTACATAAAGATTGTAGGCTTTATTCAGTCTGTTATCAAAATGATCACTTGCATCAAAGTGCCACTTCTTGTTTTCTTTGTACAAGATAATAAAGTATGATTTGTAAAAAGAAGAACCCAATTACTAGAAGTGATTGGCTGCACTAGAGACTGGAATTCTATTATCTAGAAAATTTATTGCGAGTTAAATCTGAATAAATGTATGGTAGACTGGGATTCTGGGGATGTCAGGGGGTTTTTAAATGAGATTTTTTCCTTATTTATTTTTGCAAGAAACTATTACTCTCCTCTGAATGCTTATGAATGTATTTAAAGCCTGACAAACAGGCAAATAAGATACTGCAGAACCTGTTTTGTGCAGAGGAGCAGCCCAAATGATGGATGCCTCATCTGTCAGAATCTACTGTGCATGTAACTTTTCAAAATGTTTCTAAAATTCCAGGACCGGTTTGTACAAAACAAGTATTTTATGAACCCCAACCTGCAGTTACAGTTTGTATAACGATGATATTATTTAACGTCATCTTGTAACTGGTCAACTGTTTCCTGCCACTGTTGCAAACCTTATTTTCTTGGTAGCAAGTGAAGTATTGATTTTTATTCACTGCCATGCTCTCCCCCACCCCCGCAGCTCTCTGCTTCCTGAGTTGTATTCCAGGATTCCCAGCGGAATTGGCAGTAAAACTAATCTCGCCGTTTCCCAGTTTGCTGTAATCAGCAGTAAAATTGGAAACTCTCTTGTTTATTTGATGATTTGCAAAGCTTGGTCATCCCCTTGGTCATCACCTCCTCTCTTGGCCTCTGGGAGTCGGAGGGAGGAAGAGGAAGAGGTGCCTCTCCAGCTCTTGGGGATGAACTCCTAATCTCAGAGAACACTTTGGGGTGGATGGCTGAGTTTCCACCTTCATAGCTGTCAGAAAGAATATTCTGCCGCAGCGTTGCTGTTACAATGGACACATGGAGGAGAATCCAGGTGTTTCTTTGAAGTAACGTTGGTAAAAGATATTTTTTTAAAGGCAGGAATTTTGTACAGAGTCGTTCGGAGCGCGTGTTTAACAATTTGCAGACAGTGCTGCCTCGTTTCTGTCTACAAAAGCTGTTTTGTATTTTCATGCCTGCGTGTTTACATACTTGCATTGGTTACCCATGAATGCACGTACATGTGGTTACCGGGGATCTAATTACAGGAAAGCTTTTGCAGAATCGTGGAACAGTTTGGGTTGGAAGGGACCTTAAAGATCATCTGGTTCCAACCCCCTGCCATGAGCAGGGACACTTTCCACTAGACCAGGTTGCTTAGAGTTCCATCCAGCCTGGCCTTGAACATTTCCAGGGATGGGGCAGCCAAAACTTCTCTGGGCAACCTGTTCCAGTGCCTGATCACCCTCATGGGGAAGAATTTCTTCCTAATATCCAATCTAAACTTATTTTCAGTTTGAAGCCGTTCCCTCTTGTCCCATCCCTTCCCGCCTTTGTCCAAAGTCCCTCTGCAACTCTCCTGTAGAACCTTTAGGCACTGGAAGGGGCTCTAAGGTCTCCTGGAGCCTTCTCTTCTCCAGCTGAACACCCCCAGCTCTCCCAGCCAGTCTCCACAGTAGAGAGGCTTCAGCCCTCTCAGCATCTTCGTGGCCACCTCTAGACTGGCTCCAGTAGGTCCACTTTGGAAAAGTTCAAAATGCTGGGCATGGATTTTGAAGTTTTGCAGCCTGAGATTTGCTTGAACTGTGAGGTTGGCAATTTTTTCCTGGTGATGATTAGACGGATAGAAGCATTCTGCAGAGGATTAGTCAATAGTGGCATGTTCCTAGAAGATATTTAATCATTTATACTTGCTTCAGCCAAGCACAAAGAAAGGTCTAATATTTACCATCTGGAGAGAAAGGAGCAATTATAAAGTATCTCACTAAACTTTCACAAAAGCGTAGAAATTTAACGAAACAGATGCGTGGGACTTCTCAACTAAAATTGGTCAAAGATATACATTAACAATTTGAGGAATGCAAAGCATTTCAGGAAAAACAGTTCAAGCATGTATTTTACAGGGATTTTTGGAGAGAATCTTTGACCTTTTGGGGTTTTTTTAATTCTCTCCCTTGCTGTGTTTTGCTTTTCTTGCCTTTTTACGTTCCGATGAGAAGTTCTGGAGCAGCAGCTGCTCTTTGTGCTGTGTTTCTGTTGAAGTTCAAGGGTATTTGAGGTATACACCCAGAGATATTTGGCACTGGTGGCTGTGTCCAGGGATAATTGTGGTGTGTCAGTGCTGGGTTAATGGTTGGGCTCGATCTTTAAGGTCTTTTCCAGCCTTTGTGATTCTGTGAGAAGCTGTAGTGGATGTTTGGGGGTGAGGTGGTGCAGTGATGAGGAACCCAGGACCGTAACTGCATGGACAGATTGTCTCCTGGCAAATTGGCCAAGGTGGTGTAGGAGCTGTCTTACAAAGAAAGATGTTCTGTGTGTTTCTTAACTCCCTATTGAAATTTAGGAAGATAAAGGTCTTTATCACTTCCAGTGATTGTTGTGCTGTATTTAAAGGGAGGAGATGCACAAAAAATAACAAGTAAAATAGAGTAAGTTTGGCAGGGCTCTTCCTACAGTACAGAGTGGCTTCTGAGGGAAAGGCAAAATACCCCATTTGGGATAAAGGAAGTGTTTTATCGTGCATCATACAGGTGACCTGCATAATCCTTGAAGAAATGGTTTCCAAAACAGTTTATCTGGGAATGCCTAAACAGGATTAGCTGGCAGCAATTTGCATTTGTTATAACTAAAGTAATTTTATGAAGGTACTGAGAAAGAATATAATGAAGGTAGTGATTGTGTTTCAGCATATGAATTGTGTGTCATCAATCACAGAATCACAGGATGGTTTGGGTTGGAAGAGACCTTAAAGATCATGCAGTTCCACACCCGTGCCATGGGCAGGGACACCTTCCACTAGAGCAGGTCATTCAAAACCTCATCCAGGCTGGACTTAAAAACTTCCAGGGATGGGGCAGTAGAAGAAGGAAGGGGAAGATTCCTTTACATAGTGACCAACTGAACATATCAGGTGTCTGTGCTTAAGTTGATCCTGAACTCTCACCCACAGTTTTTCTGTGGTAGGTTATGGGTGCTGGAATCTGCTTCCCTTTGCCAAGTCATTTGTTGGCCAGCTGCCAGTTCTCATTACTTTTTATGATACGAAGCTGATTTTGTTGAGAATCAGTAAGTTGCAAATGACTTGAGAGCTTTGGAAGTGGAGAGGGGGAAGGTTATGTTAGTTGGGGAATTAAAAAAAAAAAGAAAAGGAAAAGAATACTGAATGCAATCTGCAGTGCAATTCATTTGCTAATTACACATTGACATAAATTGGAAAGTCCCAGAAGGAGGGGGTTTGCAGCATAACTGGAAAACAATTTGCATCTGTGTAGTGGTCTGTGCTTATCCACAGAGGAATGAGATTTTGACTGGATTTGTTTAATCAGGTTTATGGTGAGTACATAGTTGTGGGATTCCTTTTTCCTCGCATTTCAAAATCTCCTGTCTTTCTGGAAGATTCCCTCTTGTGTTGAGATTAAATATGTCAAGGAAGGATGTATGGTTAAGTTTAATGGAGACTGAAAGTGAAACCTAAAAAAACCTCAGGAAATGTCCTTCTGAATTTTAGAGTGGATTGAATACTTGAATGTTTCTGGCTCCAGATTACCATGATAAAACTGACAGCTTAATGCAAACTCTGCCCTGAAATTCAAACGCCTTTTTTCCTGCCCTATAAGAAATCTGAAACACTCCAGCAAATTCATTCTATCTCTGTTGGAAAAGTTACTAAAAGCTAATTGTTCAGACTAATTACATGCTAACGAGTATTACTGCAGAGAACATACTGTTAGTATTAGGACAGTTTGGTGTGTTTTTTTTTTCCTTACAAGTCCTTCAGCCTTGTTGGTGCCCATCATGTTACTCTACAGTTGCCTCCACTTCTCCTTGGGTAAACGTGTCACGATGGGAAAAAGGACAAAAATCTGAACAAAACTAGAAATCAAACCTGACAGTTTTGAAATAGGAATCTGTGCAGGTCTCATTCCTGTGTTTACTTGTGCTGTTGCTGCTGCACATCATTATAAATTACCTGTTTAGCATCATTCTGGCAGGCAAGTGAGCTCTGAGAGCAGGATGGCTTTAAAAATGCCACCACCTCAGTTGTTGTGGCAGTGATGGATTCTTTTCAATACCTTTCAGTCAATCAGTTGTTTATCTTAAACATAAGAACTAAATGCTGTTACTGTCTCATGTTATAAAACTGTAATAATATTAAAAGGAGAAAAATGAGCTTTCAGACAAAGTCTGCCCCAAGAAACAACCTCAGTAGATTCCTAAGGACCAGGTGTCCCTGGATCCTTCAGGTGCCCTTCCCATCAGTTGCAGAGTCACACTCAGTAACTACAAAGGTGGGACTAGAAGGAGGTTTGGCTTTATAATTTCTGTTCAAAGTGTTCTTTCAGGAAAAGTCCTAAATGGAAAGGATGAAACTGTGCCATTCACTTTGCACCATGGAATATGTTGGATTAATCCCTGAAGTGCAGAATTTAACATTGACCTTGTGCTGCTGTGGTTCTGTTCAAATGCAGTTTCCACAGAGGGTTCTGATCCTTCCCCTCGTGACCCAAAAGTATTTGTTTCACCAAACGCTGTTCAAATAACACCTGCAATCTTCTTAAATTGTAAATCTAAAAATATTGATTGGAACTTTGCGACATAAAAAATAATTCCCTGTGCTCCTAAGTCCAAGAAAAACCAAAACCCAACACACTCAAAAATAAAATCAAGCAAAGCAAACCAAGCAAAAAAAAATGCTCAGTAACATTAGCAGGGATATAAGCTGTGAATGTGCAACTAATAATGGAAATCTCAAAGGTGACCTCGTGGTGGTGTCCAGGAGGACACATCAGTGCAATTTCTAGCAAGGTAACCTGGCACTCAGACTGTACAAATCACACTGGTGGACAAGGGTGTGTGTTTGTGTGAGTTGTGTTTGTACTAAAACATAGAAGTAATCCTGGCTTTGTTTTGGAAATGTCTTCCATGGCCACTAAAGACACATGAGAGTAAAATAAGTCTGCTCTGACTCATTGCAGAATATTCTGAGATAGTCCTAAATTCAGCATGTTAAGGTTAATATCTGTTTAGTTTAGGCTTTGTTTATCCTTATGCTGTGGATGGGGGGGATGCTGGAATTCACTTGATACCATTTTAGAAATCCACAGGTAAAAATTCATTATTTTTCAACAGGCAGTAACGCACATAGTACTTACCTAACCAAAAAACACTCGATTTTTTTCCTTTGCTAATGGTGCAAGGTTGAAATAAAATGTTTCTATTGGCCACATTAAATACTTGTTAAGAGTCAAGTGGAAAACCAAAAATTTATGGTAGGGTTTTTTTAACTGTTTTCCAGTAATTGTCAGCCCAATACGTGCTGCTCTTAAAAGAAAAAAAAAACAACTCTGCAATTTTTATTGTGAAGATGATTCCTTCAGTACCACTGTAGGTGGTCTTTGTATTAAAGCCTTCAATAACAAATGGCTTTATCTTCTCTTCTGCTAATAAGGTCAGTAAAGGTTTCTCCCTTGGATAATAATAACAACACAGTTTCGAAGGTGTAAGAATCCCGAGCGGAAAACGGGTTCACAGTTTTCACCTTTCTAATATCTGCTCAGGTGATGGGCAGCTGGCTCTGCTACAGAGTATTTTACAGGAGTAAACAGGCCTTCTTGCTTTAATTAAGAGTGTATATGTACAGGAACTGTGATTGTCTGGGAAGCTGTATGCTGTATTTTCAATTAAATAGCTGATAAAATGCTGCAGTTGTGGAAATGACCACCAAGTCCAGAAGGCAGATGCCTTTGAAAACAGTTTTGGTTTTGCTTTGTATTTAGTCATCAAAAGCAATCAAACATTTAGTGAAGTTTGATGGTCTTGTGCTGTAATGAAATAAGCACTGAATTTTTCCTAAGGTGGTAAAGTAGATGTTTGGACCCAGTATCCAGAAATACATTTAAAAATTTTTTTTTCAAGTTTACTAAGCAACAAAATGTGTAAATTGTTTTCTTTGCAAAGTCTGGGCGGATTCACTTCTCTGGAATCAGTTGTCTTGCATGTTGAATAATAGCAGAAATGTACTGAGAAGAGAATTGAGTATGAACATGTTAAATTCGTGATTTGTGTTCTAGTGAAAGGGATCAGCAAGTATTTACTAGAGAACTAACTTCTTAATTCTTCTAGAAAAAATTAAAGCACGTCAACTGGAGGGAGGGCTCAAATGTTTAACCTGAAGATACTTCCTTGGCAGTGTTTGGGTAAAACTGACCACTAACACCCTTCCCTCTGGAAAACATCCCATCTATTTATATCACTTCCCAGAGGTTAAATGCAGCCCTTGGAACAGTCGCAGGAAATAATACCAGTGTGCTTCTAAACCATGACCTGCCTTTTGGTCCAAGTGGCCAAAAAAGCCACTTTTCTTGGTTACTGGGAGGACCACATGTCATTATTCCTGCCCTGTGTGGAGCCTGGAGGTGCCACTGTCCATCACTAACTCCCCTCTCCACTGGTTGGTTTGTTTTGGGGTTATTTTTCCTGTGTTTATTCATGAACACCACTGTGTATCCATGTCAGCCTTTTGGTCCTTTTTGAGGGAAAGCTGAGCCAGATGTTCTGTTGTCCCTCAGCTGTGGCTGCGGGGCTGGAAGAGGCAGTGTCCTGCTCATCTCTGATCCTCTCAGTGTGACAGTATTGTCTCCTAAACAAGGCTTTCTGCCTCCATAAGTATTTTCAGTTCAGTCATTTGCCTTTCTTGGAGGAGCCCTAAGTACTTAAATACCTGGTAGGACTCTTTTGGTCAAGTAGTTGACTTGACTGATAAGTCAAGTACTGTTGCCAGCAGTGCTGGAAATGCTTTCATGTGTGAGAAGAGGAAATGTTGCTGTGTCTTACCAGGTGGTCAGCACAGGAGAGTTTTCCTCGTGCCTTTGTCGTGTGTGCAGGTAAATAAAGTGGGTTTGTTTTAATAACTGGGGGAGGCAACACAGGCACTTGTAGGATGCCGTTGATCCCGCTGCTGTAGGTGTCTGCTTTAGGATCAGAGAGAGTTGTGTTGTGGAGACTCTGTTAACAGTAAAGGAAGCCTGCACAGTTTTTCACCGACTTCTGTGCTTGCCTCTGTGCAAAGACGAGTGAAATGGAGTTCAAACTCCTAATTTGACAGCTTTGTCATCAGCTCCTCACGCTGTATGTGCCGCGCTGGTGTTTGGCTGCGTTGCAGTGTAACCAGAGATATGGGCTTGCAGAGTCCCACCGTTTATCTTTAGCTCCTCTTCAGAGGAGGAGAAGGAGAAGAAGAGGGAAAACTTGGCAAGAGAAATTCAGTGGTTGGTGGTGGTGTTCTGCTGCTCTAAGTTTAGCAGCGTTGGGGGTGGTTGTTAAAACGGGCTTTCGGAGTTTGAAACCCTCCGTTGGGAGCAGCGTTAGGTAATGGCTGGAAGCCCATCAGCGCTGCCAAAGCCCAAACACCTGGCTGAATTTAATCAGTAATTCAGTAAAAATGGAAGAGGTTGGAAAGCTCCCTCTGTTGCAGACAAGACTCGCGTGGTTTGCTCAGGGACAGACTCAAGGCAGCGCTTTTAAATTGCCGTCTGGGGAAGTTTCATGTCACAGCGAAGTCCTGTCGCTCTACTCCACAGAGGCAAACCTGATCTCAGCATCAGCAGGGGCTTGTTGTTTTGCCACTGCAGAGAAACTTCTTGTGTCTGCTGCGCAGCCAGGAGAACAATATAGAGGGTTATGGAAAGGCTGCATTATCCCGGGGGCCTTTCGGACGGTTTTTACAGTTTCTATAGGATGTTAGCAAATCCCCCACTGCAAAAAGCTGCAGCTGAATTTGATAAAATATCACCTCTTCTGATTCCTTCTCTGATGGAGTTCGTCAGATGCCTTCCTGAGTGAGTACCACCAACATTTTCCTATGTTTATCCTTCAGCATGGCCATGGAATCTGTTTTAATTGACCTTTTTCTGAATTAAATAAATATATTTGCAAGATCAGGATCCTTTATGTAATTATTTACGAAAAGTGTTTGTAAGAAAGTTTTCAATTCCTGCTCTTCTGAATTCTGCCGCATCAAAGGGAAATTAATACTCACTTCTGGAAAGGGAGGGCAGTTTATTTGGGATGATCACTAACACTGGCTGTAGAAGGAGATGGGGTGCTGTTGTGGAATGAGGGGTAGAGATCACATGTACATGAAGGGTTTTAATGGATTCTGACTGGATTCATCTCCTGTACTTGTGCTAAGGGAAGAAAAGAAGTCCAAAGGCTGCATCCCATTAGAAGAATTGCTGTACTTCTGACATACTCAGGAAGAATTAATTTGCTGCACTTGCAGCAAAATGAAATTTTCAGAGCTGTTTAGAACAAAGACTTTATTTTTTTATTTGATGAATTTCATTTGACTTACAGTTGCAGTGATTTGGGTCTTGACTTCAGAGTGCTCTTGTCAGTGGAGGGAAAGAGGTTGAGAAGATGGAAACGCCTTGGCAGAGCTGTTCCAGGGCTCCTGTCTTCCTGTACCCATCTTTCTCCTTTTGTGAACTGAAAGCTGTGATATTTTGGAACCTTGTCTCATCCTGCAGGTATGCCTGGCTTGGCACCTGTACAGGGCTGTGTTTGTGTGAGTTTAAGCTCTGGTTCAAGGGGAGGCATTAACACAGGTACTTGCTTCGTGTTTTGGGTTGGGAGGGTGTTGAATTTACAGCCAACTTTAAACTCCTGTCCTGAAATTCTCCCTTAGGATCAGATTTAAATCATTCTGCAAGCTCAGCTCTATGCTCAGTGGTGTGATTTTAATGGGGCTGGTCTGTGACACTAAGGATAAAATTTAGGTGGCTGCTGGAGCTTGACAGGGTAAGATTCATGATGAAAGTTTGCAATTTAGGAAATATTTACAGGGCATTTAGCAGTTGGTGAAACGCTAACACTGTTCACCCTTTTGCTGTGATCAATGATTAGCAAGGTGATATTTTATTTCCACTGGCAGACTGTGGTGTTGCCTGCTCTGCCTCTGCTGTTAATGGCCCAGGAAGTAATTTAAGGGAATGAGGATGCCTAAATAGTAAGGATCTGGAAAAAGAAGATAGGTCAATATTTCTGCAGTAAATAGAAAACTGAGAAAAAAGGTAGTTAACAGAAAACTGGAGGGAAGATGGATGAAAGCTTTTAAGGAATTCAGTGTGATGTAAATGTCAGGGTTTTTTTAAAGAATCACCTTTCAGGTGTCACACAAGCCCATTTTAGCATTTTTTTATTTGGCAGTATAGGTTTTCAAGATAAAAATACTAAGGTTTAATTTTCTACTGCAGAAAAAGGATTCTTTTAAAAAGGCTTATTGTTCATACAAGACTGGCAGATTAATGTTAGGAAGAGATTTGTTTTGTTTTGTTTTGTTTTTAAAGTAGTATTTTCTTTTAACCCATTGGTGGTATTTTAGCCCTTGTGTCTAATTCTTTAAATAACTGAGAGTTAGCTTGTCCTTCTGTATACATATATAAAAACTATAGGTAAATACCTGCTGCTCACCCTTGGGTTTGTTACTGTGAGAGGAGGTTCCAGGCTCATGGCAATGCATAGAAATTGAGGTTGGGAGGGATTTGTGCAGGTCCTGCCCAAAGCAGGGCTGAGGATGCTCTGAGCATTCCCTAGTCAAGTTTTGAGTATCTCCAAGGATGGGGATTTCACAGGCTGTCTAGTGTTTGAGCACAGTAATTCCTGATATTTAGGAGGCATTTATCCTGCTGCAACTTGGGTCCGTTTCCTCTTCTACCGTTCCTGTGTATGTACCTCCAAGAATCTCACTCTGTGTTCTCTGTTACCTCCTCTGTAGCTCTTTCTGCCTTAAATGTTAACATAGACATGCAAATTTATGATAAAATGCTTGTTTGTCCAGTGTTTCCCACTTCCTCGGGCAGTTCTCAGTTCCCTTAAATATAATTTGTCTGCAAAGATCCTTCTCTTCCATTATGTTTGTAGTGATTTTCAGTTTTAAACCAGTGATTCTTGCACTTGCCTTGGCTGTATTTTTCCTGAAGACAGGAAGATGCTGTAGCTGTAGGTTCTTCCTTACACAATAATACAGTTTTGTCATGCTCTCATCTACTCAGATGAGCCGTTTTTGGCACAATCACCTGTTGAAGGCACTTACCTGTTGTGCATGCACAGCTTTTAAAATTTTCTAGGATAAACAAAAATCCCACATTAAACCAAGTCATACTGTGTTTCAAAACCCCCTCAGAATCCTAACTCACTTCATTTGAAAGGGATGCTCTTCTTTTCCAGCACTCCTGCAGGATTTAATGTGCTGATTCTTGAGAGACTGTACCCAAGTTACTGAGTGTTTCAGTAAATCCATACTGTTGAACCACAGGCTTTGTTTTTTTATTTGCCCAATGACATCCAGCAAGCTGATTTGTATGAGGGTAAAGACAAAGGCAAAATTCAGGCTGGCAAACATCAGTGCTTTTATGCCCACATGTTCTGTGTCTGAGTTACAGTTAACACCCCATGCACACCCTTTTATTTGGGTTAATTTTCTCACAGGGGAGAAGATGGGAACGTATGGTCAGTGGCAGAGAGTTCTGCCAGCAGTAGCAGATTGTGTAATTGTGGGTTTGTGTCTTGAGTGTGTTGTGGTGGGGACTGTTGTGTGTTAGGGTGATACTTGGAGCATAAAATCATAGAATGGTTTGGACTGGAAGGGACCTTAAAGATCATCCAGTTCTAACCTCTGCCATGGGCAGGGACACCTTCCACTAGACCAAACCCTGTCCAGCCTGGTCTTGAACACTTCCAGGGATGGGGCAGTAGAAGGAGGAAGGAAAAAATTTCCCCTTCATGGCTTTTTTATCCACGTTGAGGGCATCCTACAGAGTACCTGGAGATGTGCAGCAATGGTTGTAGACAAACTGTTTCTTTTGTGTATGTATTTATGTGATGGTAATAGTGGTACCAACTCACCTTTTCAGAGATGGAAAGGGAAATCATGAGATGTTGTTCATGATATTATTATTATTAAATTCTGTATGCTTTTCACTCCTTGACAAACATGTTCCTGACTATGTAGTGCTCTCACACCTTGAGTAGTTTGCTGTTTCTACGGGTGTATATTCATACTCAATTTGGAAGTCAACTGAAGTTTGTCTGGACTTAAAATTTAGATGAGATTCTTTACCTCTAAAATTCAGCATCCTCTGTTTTAAAATTCAGAGGTTGTTAATATCCTGCAGCAATTTTGCAGGGCAGTTTGATGTATATTTTGTAAAACACACAGAAACTGAGCCTTTATAGTCTCAGTGAGTAGCATTTGTATTTCTTAATTTTTTTTTAGCTGTTGTGGATAGGTTGATCTTTACCTGCTGCTTGAGTTTACCTTTCCCAGGACTTGTAGGACAACAGTATTTTATGTACTGCTTTTCAACCTAACTTCTTATTTTAGCACAGTCCCTGCAGAGGTGTAACAGCTTAATGCTTCATACAACCTGCTGTTCACACAGCCTCAGGAAGAATGTATATGCTTCATTATTATTATCTTAGCATTTCATCAGAATACCATGAACATTAATTTTCAGTGCAGAAGATCCAGAAAAATTACAGGGTAGATATTCCTGTAGAAAATCTGTACCTCATTTAAAAAATCCCTGTGAATCCTGTCTTCAAAGAAATAAAATATATCTAAAATTCCCTTTATATCTCCCAGTAAAATTCTGAAGCATCCTTTTTTTAGCTTCAGCTTTACATTTTGCAATGCCCTTTGTTTTATTGCCATGACACCAACTAATCCATGAGAAGCCAACTCTAAACTGTGTCGTGATGGCAGGTTGCTTATATTCTGTTAATTCTCTCAAACAAAACAATTTGTGTTAATTACTGCTTCGGTTTCTCACATTATTTGGGCAAACAGCTCCATTACACTGAATAGCACATTTTCTGATTGTTTGTTTGTTTGCTGAAAGTGTTAGTGTTTCCCTTCAGTGTTTTGCTTTAAGATTAACATATTATTAAGCTGCATAATAAGACAGTCTTTATTCTCCGCAGTGAAATGGCAGGGGAAGGCAGGGCATAGTTTAGCAGTTTATTCAGGGAGAAGTTAAAAAAATAAATAAATAAAAATCTCTGAAAGTGGATTAGTCAGTGACTTGGCTCTCTCTGTCATGGGATAGCAAGACCCAAACTGAAGCATTTACAGCAAAACACATGTTCATGGAGGTGGATTATTTCTTCCATTTTTGCCAAATGTTGCAAAACACAGAGTGTCGGTTCCAAATTAGTCCATGGAGCTACTTTTTGCATAATTTGGGGGAAAGTCATCTCTGATTTATCAGCAGGATTTGGTATATTTTATAATATATTGTGCTCTCTGTCTGTGGTGTGGATGAATAGAGGTCTCTTTAATAACTGCAGTTTGGGAGATTAACAGTTAAAAGACTCTTTGCCTTTGGAGGCAAGAAGTTAATCTTTGACAGCGCATTTCTGACATGTTACTGGAAATCACTCTGTGCTCTCGCTCTGCTGCTATTTTCAGCATTTGTTGTGGGGCTCTTTTCAGCAAAACTGCTGTCAGTGAGAGCCCCGTGGAAGCAAAAAACAGCAGCTAATCCATGTGTGTTGTATCCATGGAGTTAAGTGCTTAACTGAAATAGAACAAAGAATTGCATATAAAAACAAATTTCTTTCTGATGCGATGCTGCACCTCAAATCCGGGGTTGAATTTTTGGGCCCCTTGATACAAGAAAGACATGGAGGTGCTGGAGCCTGTCCAGAGAAGGGAGTGGAGCTGGGGAAGGGTCTGGAGCACAAGTATGATGAGGATTATCTGGGCTGGGGGGGTCTCAGCCTGGAGAAAAGGAGGTTCAGGGGAGACTTGATCACTCTCTATAACCACCTGAGAGGAGGGTGTAGCTGGGGGGAGTTGTTCTCTTCTCCCAGGTAACATGTCATAGGGCAAGAGGAAATGGCCTCAAGTTGCACCAGCGAAAGTCTAGATTGGACATTTTGGAAACATTTCTTCACCAGAAGGGTTGTGAGGCACTGGAACAGGCTGCCCAGGGCAGTGGTGGAGTCGTCATCCCTGGAAGTGTTTAAAAGACGTAGATTTGGCATCTGGGGACATGGTTTAGTGGTGACCTTGGCAGTGCTGGGTTAATGGCCAGATTCAGTTGTCTTGGAGGTCTTTTCCAACCTAAATGATCCTGGGGTCCTGTGATTCTGTGACATGACAAGCTGCTTCTGCCTCATCTCTGTTTCCTCAGGTGTGTTTGGCTCCCTTTCTGGATATAAGTTTACACAGGAGCTGTGTTAGGTGGAAGAGAGGTTGTGTGGTTTAGGTTTGTCTTTGGTTTTTTCTTTACACTCCATAGGCTTTGACTTTAAAATGTGGTTCCACGTGGAACGAATCATGGTGGTTTCTCTTCTGGCCTTTCATCAGGGGGTGTATTCTCTTCAATTACTGTGTTGACTAGTGGCAAAAAAATGTAGGACACTGGGTTATCCACTAGTGGTGCTCCACAGGCAATTTAGAGTGAAAGCATTTGGAAATCCTGTACAATGAAGTATTTTGGAAAAATTGCTTCAGAAGTTCTTGAAACCATATGGGGGTCTCTCAGCATGGAGACTTGAGGGGCAGTCCTGGTAGTGCTACATCCTGCTCTGCCACTGAGAATTGGTGGCTTCTTATTTCCCAAAACAAGTACGTCTGAAGTGTGATTGATATCTATTTTTACGCTGCCCTGCATATCAAGCTGTGTTTTTAACGTGCACCTGCTTTTTATTTAAACAAGGTCACAGCCCTGTTGCTTAAAAAAAGGGATCCTCAGACCACCTCTGGAAGTTTATTGAGTCTGACCTCTTACTGCCATCTTCATAAGTCACACTGGCTTTCCTTTTCCTCCTCTCCGCTCTCTTTTTGACTTCATGACCCACCTGTAGAGACAAATTTGCCAAACAGACTGTTAATTGTTGTGGTTGCTTTTGCTGGAGTCTGTAATAAGACATCTCATGATGGAAATGTGGTTGTTCACGTTGAAAACCTGATAGATGAACATGTCACCGACGACATGAAACATGACAAATGTGCCTGCAGTCATTTCATTCATCACTACAAATGGGATTCTCTTCATCTGCCTGGCGTGGATGTACATGCAGAACAGATTGAAGCATTCCTGTGTCAAATGATAGTGTAGATTGAGTGGGGTGGTGGAAAGATTTGTTGTTACAAGAGATTGTTGTAAGTTTGGGGATCTCCTCTGCTGTGTGATGACAGTGGCTATTTTTGGAAACATGATGGGAGCCTACTGGTGTCCCTCTGAGTTGTCAGCATCCCTGGTCTTGAATATTCTGTTTCCTCTTTTATTTGCACTCCTTTAATTCTGCAGGTCTTAAGTCTTTAATGTTACGAATATTTGAACATGCCCAGTGCTGTTCAGAAATAGTGTGTTTAAAAAAACCAAATCAACCTGGAACAAGCACATCATAATTTTTATCTGTTCTTCTAAGGACGTTTAATACTGATTAAAATGTTGGTGGTCAGTTTATATCCTCCCTATAAGGAAAACTTTAAGGAAATCCATAAGCATTATACTGGCCACTGTGCCTATGGACCTGTGTTTTTTACCACACTGTCTTCAAAGATTAATTTAGAAACAAACAAAAAAAATTACACGAAGCTTGGGTTTTGTTGTTGTTGTTTTTAATCCTCTCTCACAGGCATTTGAGTTCAGAATTCATTTAGAAAAATGCTTAAAAGAAACAAGCAAAGAGAAGCCCTAAAAAAAACCCCTAACAAACAAAAATAGTTTTATTTGGTGTGGTTAGTCACAGAGGGGAAGCCTTGGTCTCTGTGGCAGCTTTCTTAAAAAGAGCTGGGCAGCTTTGCAGTTTGGGCAGAACAGGCTGTAGGCAGGCCCATGTTTGATCAGAGGGGAAACGTGCCCTGTCAGGAGGTGCTTTTATGGGGACCTGAGTAGAATTATAGATCACTTTTGTGTGTTACTGCCTCTCTGGCAATTCTTAAACTCTGAAAATACAGCCTAAAATTGACTTGGTAAGAAAGTAAGATTCAGCCCTTAAGGATTAATATACCCCTCTCAAAATGGCTTTCATATTTCATCTAGACATGAAGATTTGTTACAGCACTTATGTTTTTAAATATCTAAGATGAGTTGTGCATGTGTGAAAAAGGATCAGTGCAAGCCACATGTGGCAGATGTGGTAAAAGCTGTGGTTGTGAAAGGAGGAGATCTGCAAAGGGCAGGAAAATGCAGGGTCTGTCACAGGAGGGGATTTCAGTGTGGGCAGGGTCCTACACCTGTGACAGATGACATTTTTAATCATAAAATGGTTTGGGTTGGAAGGGATCTTAAAGATCATCCTGTTCCAGCCCCCTGCCATGACCAAGGACACCTTCTGCTAGACCAGCTTGCTCCAAGCCCCATCCAGCCTGGTCTTGAACACTTCCAGGGATGAGGTTCTCTGGGCAACCTGTGCCGGGGCCTCTCCACCCTCCCAGTAAAGAGTTTCTTCTTTATATCTATTGTAACCCTGCCTTCTTTCAGTTTAAAGCCATTCCCACTTTTCCTTTCACTCTATGCCCTTGTCCAAAGTCCCTCAGCTCTTCTGGAACCTCCTTAGGCACTGGAAGGGGCTCTCAGGTCTCCCTGGAGCCTTCACTTCTCCAGGCTGAAAACCCAAACTCTCCCAGCCTGTCTGCAGAGCAGAGGTGTTCCAGCCCTTGGAGCATCTTTGTGGCCTCCTCTGGACTGGCACCAGGAGGTCTCATGTTGTGGCTGATGTTTGAGCCACAGGAGAACTTTGGGGTTGCTGGAAGGTGCAGGAAGAGACAGTCTGTGGTCTGTGTTCATACTCCACGTGTGTGTTGTAGAGTGGACTGAGATGTACTTGGCATGAAGAGGAGCCTTGAAGATGATCCAGAACATGTTGATAACATTTCCATTTGCTGTTTGAAGGCTGCTTCCCTGTGCTGTGGTACATCATAGCAATGTACCTCAGTGCTGTCCTTGCTCACTGGAGTGTCACCTTCAGGATTGAAGGGTCTCTGTGACACAGTAATGAACACTTGAACTTCATTCGTGGGGTTACCAAGAAAGAAAGACTGAGATGAAATGTTAGAAATAGTAAAACTATGTAAAATGGTAGCACCTGGAAGCTGCTGCAGTGGGCGAGTGTCCTGAAAACAACGTGTCTCTCAGCAGAATGGGCTGTAAAGTGAGCACTGCTGGTGATGTCAGCACAGTCACATTACACTGGGGAGTTTTTCTTGGACAACTTTATAAACTCTTGCTGTGCTTTCACTCAGGTGCCTGCAGTCAGTGTGTGCCTTGTGTTGTGTGAGTGCTGGAGTGATTCAAACCACAGAAGATGCTGGTGAAGTGATTTTTTTTCAACTAAACGCTTGGGGAAGGGGTGCGGGGGGGCACATCCTCCTCGTGTTCCAACAGGCTTTGGTGCAGGAAGAGCAGCTGAGAGAGATCCCTGAAGGCACCATAAGTAAGGAGGCACCAAGGGCACAAAAGCAGAAGGTGGCTCAGAAAAGGGTGACTGAAATGGTGACACTTACCAGAAGGTTCAAGGGGGAAAAGAGAGAAAGAGCAGAAACACTAAAATCAGTGAGCTACAGGGTGGCAAACTTCAGTAATCTGTGAGAAGTTGGCAGCGTGACTCAATTCTTTCAGATGCAAACCTGAAAGAAAAAGAGGATTTAAGATGAAGTAGCAGTTTAACAGAATTTTTTATTATGGAGATGGCACAGGCTGTCCCAGTTCAAATGAAGGATAGAAAATATAGTAACTTCCTAAGTTGATAAGTTTTTCCAGCACAAGAAGGAAGGAAGGAAGCCTGCAAAAAGTCTGCCCTAGTTTCCAATAGGGATGATTGAGCAGGGACAAATATAAAGAGTATTTTTGCTTCCCTGATATTTTTGGATGTTGTTTTTAAATTATTTTTAATTAATTTTTTATATTCTCTGACGTGTGCTTGCCAGAACATGCACCTGGCAGTGGCTGTGGGGAAGGCAAAGGATTGGTGAGTATTGTAGTAGTGAAAGAAAGACAAGGGATTTGGTCTGATGCTCAGCAGGAAAGGGAAGTCACCAACTTCTGACACTAAAATATTGTATTAAAATGGGGGAAGGGAAGCTTGTATCAGTCTCTGGCTAAGATTTTAATTGGGAGCAGATGGCAAATTAAATCACTGGGTGCCTTGTGGCTGGTGTGAAACTGTACAACTTCAGAACTGTGAGCTGTTACCTTTGACACCTTGTGAAGAGTAAATAAGCTTCTAAAAAAACCCCATAAGAATTAAAATAATGCCTAGGCTGCCTTATTTATAATTTCTAATTTCAGTTTTCAGAAAAGAACGCAGAAACTTGAGAAATACTGCAAGAAACCCAGGAAGCCAATAACACCCAGCAGATTTTTCTTTTCAAAAATAAACCATGTCACAGAAACTGAACTTATTTCTGTAACTTGGTAACAGGGAAAAGAAAAATTAGTAGATTACCACACGTTGAAATAAAGCTTTTAAGAATAAACTAGAAAAATGGGGTCTGCATATAAGCTGCTGTTAAAATGGGTGCAGAAATCTTTGCATAACGTGTCAGTAGTCCAGGGCCTTCCCAGGGATGTGGCAGGTGGGACTGTGCCCTGGTGTGCTCAGATCTGTCACTGGTCACTGATGACCTGTGTGATGCAATGGGAGAAGACATTTGCAGAATCTGCAGGTACTGAAATAGGAGCCACACTGGGTGTTTCCACTAAAAATAGAAAGGGCCTGGGTGAGCTAAATGTATATCCTGTGTTTTTCATGTTACTTGATCAGACTCTTTCAAGATTTGGTGGAATAAACCACCGCGAAAACAGAAGGAAAGACAAGTGGTTGTGTTGCTAGACCTTAGAAAATCCCGAGGTATTTGCAGTAGTGAGATCTGACACGTAGCAGTAAAAAAAAAAGGAGATATATGTCTGTTTACACATTCCAACGTGACAGCTGATTTGTAAGAACGGTGAAGTCGTCCTGCTGTACCCTGTTTTGGAAAGACTTCTGAGCTGCTGTGTAAAGCTTTTGAGTGCTGGACTGGGAGTTGAGAGCTTTGCAAGGAGCAGGGAGAAAGCAATGAGAGTAGAAAAGCTGACCTGCAGTGAAAGGCTGAACAAATTGAGAACTTTTTTCTTTTTTTTAAATTCTGTGGAGAGGAATCCTGACTTTTATTTATTTCTATATCTGCCTCTAGTTCCTGTGACTGATGTGACAACTGCATGTCAGCAGTTAAATTGCCAGCAGAACTCACAGTGTGCTGACAGTGGCACACAGGTTTTCATATAGAAAAGGTGTGTTGGTGTGGTTAATTCTGTTATTAGTCCATTATAGTCACTTTTCCTTTCTTGCTATTACATTATTAACCATTATATGCAGTTGAACATGAAATAAAGGATGAGTGTTTAAAAGCATCAGGTTCGTTCATACCACTGAAAGCACCTTAAATCAGCAGGTGAAGCAGCCTGAAATAAATAAATTCAGCTGGAACTTAAAGCTCTTCTTCCCTCCCTTTTCAGAAAAGCACCTCTTCTCTTTGCCATATCAGATGCTTTTTGCAGAATACCTTGAGGGACTGATGGCAGGAAGGGTGCTCTAAGGCATCCTTGATTTGTGGTGCCATTTGCACATCCCATGGTACTTCCATGAGTAGCTGCCATTGCTCAGCCAACCACAGGCATTAGGAGATACATCAGCTCCTTCAGATGAGGCTCTGGGTACAACAGTCAGTGCTTAAGTCAGCAGTGGTTTGGTGCTGTGCTGTCTACATCTTAAATATTGTAACATTATTTAGAGTAAATCCAGCAGAAGGTGTAGTGGAGTTGGCTGCTGATCCGAGTCAGCAGTTGAAGGAATGGTGAGTCTGGGATCTGGGCAATCCTGCCCTTCCCAAAGTGCCATGCATGCCTGTAAGCAAAGTGCAAGATATCTCTATGTGTGCTGTAGGAGTTTTACCTACAGTCAGTAATTGAGGAAGTTGCCAAAATAATTGGAAAGGATGACAGGAAGGGTTTTTTTTACTCTATTTTAGGCCGTGAGGTTCAGGAAGAAGGAATTGAGGAAGCTGCTGGGAGGGGACACACATATAACATTACAAAACATGTTTCAAGATACAGAAATTTGATGCTTGCTTGGTTGGGTGTTTTCCCCCTGGAATGTACTGGGGTGGTCCTGGCAGTGTTGTTATGGTCAAGAGAGAGGAAAAGGAGATATTCACCCTCTTATGGTAAGAAGGAAACAAGCTGTTCTGAGGATGGAAAGGGCTGCTGGTGGAGTCCAGAGCCTGGCATGGAGCAAGCAGGCAGAGCAGTAGATGGGATAGATGCCTTAGTGCAGAGAAACTTCACAGGTTTTAGACTAAAAGAAGAGAAATGAGAGTTGTAGGCTCCTCCTTCCTCGTTTTACCCACTGGATCTGCTGCACTGGGTTCCCAGGCTGCTGTGGTCAAGCTCTTTTGCTTGCAACCACATCTTCCTCCCCATCCTCCTACAGGTTCTATCACTGCTGCCACTTCCCCTGCCCTGCACACAAGCCAGTGAAAGTGCTGGAGTGCAGCTCATCTGGCTCACATGAAATGCCTGACGTGTAACACCAAAACACAAAAAAAGATCCTGGGACTTCGGTGGTTTTCTGGCTGTAGTGATGTTGCAAGGTTTGTTTGGACCTTCAGATTTGGATTATCTGCTCTCTGCTGCGATGAATAACGTTTAGTGTGTTTGTTCAGCTGCGGGAATTTGTTAATCTTTCCTTCAGTTTTCTCCCAGGGGAAAAAAAAAAAAAGAAATAATCTCACCGTGGAGAAGTTTAGCAAAGATTGGATTGCGAGAGCTTTCCGTGCTTGCTTTTTTTTCTCTGGGAGAGTACATTTGTAGTGGTAGCTGGAAGAGCAGAGAACTGAATGTGCAGGATTAAGCTTGAGGCCCCGGCTTCCTGTATAAGGGGAGAGGAGCTCACGAAGCCGAGGCGGCGGCCAAGAGGAAAAGGGTAATGGACAAACATAGGCTGTGTGGATCTCTGTGCTGCCTGCCAGCTGCTGCTGGATGGACTTCCTGCTCTGGGACACGGGGGACATTGGGGGCAGTCACTGTCCCCTGCAAAGCAGAGCGCAGGAGCTGGGTAAGGGCAGCTTTAGCAGCTCCTCGTGGGTTTAGAAGGCAGCAGGGATTTATTTCTGAGAGGGTTTAGATGCAAAAGCTCCTCGTGAATTTTATAGTTAAGAATAAAACAGATATTGAGAAGTAGGAAAATGCAACTTCTTGGAAAAAAGTAACAGGAGGATTTCACTGCTCTTTAGTGGAAGAGCCACAAGTTGCTTTGTCCTTTCTTCCTGGACGCTGTAAAGCCAAGTGACTTGACAGTGCTGATTCCAAGCTTTGCCGGGACCTCACTTCCCTTGGAGAGCTGGATTAGAAATGTGTTTGTGACAGGGTTTACAGCTCACTTCCATGACCTGTGATCTGGGAACAGATCAACAATGTTTGCTAGATAGTTCCCTGCAGACCAGGCATGAGAGAGTCTCTGATTCCCATGTCTTGCCTTTCTGTAGGGAATGTGAAGAGCCTGCTAGAAGTCCAAGCTGTGGTAAAGTCTTTGAATGCTTAATCGTAGCTTAATGATAATTTTAAAAGGATTTGTAATAAATGAGGTAAAGAAGAAAAGTTTGTCTGTCTTTCTGTGATAATGAGCAGAGTGTCCCAAATCATGTGGAATGTGATACCTTAAAGAGGAATTAGAAGTTACCTTGAAAGGATAATTGGGCTGATGTTGGCTGAAACCTGTAGTTGCAGCCATACAGTTGAGTCCACAGCATTTCTTCCAGTCATCTTAATAAAAATTAATGTTTTGCCCTTTCTTCCTGTCCCATTTGGCTCATCTTTCCACCAAAGGCAATGCATGGAAATTGTAGAATCATTTAGGTTGGAAAAAACCCTTTAAGATGATCGAGCCCAGCCATCAGTCCCTCTCTGTGCTGAGGCCACATTAGTGACCCAGCCCTGAGCGGCGAAGGCAGACTTTGTCTTGGTTGTGTTTGTCCTTCATCCTGCAGATTGTAGCGTGCTCCTTTCTCAAAGGACACCTTGTCCAGTTCCTTCAGTGTCATGAACTTGCTGGTGGCTTCCTGGAAAAGATGCTGGGAGCCTCCAGGGAGTTGAACTCGGCGATCCCGCCTTGTAGCGCAGCCTCGCCAGACGCGAACACTTAAAAATGCTCCTCTTGTAGCGGCATGATTGGACTCTTGCTTTCTGATTTCTGAAACATCTGGGTTCGCATTCAGCAGTTTGTTTATTTTTACACAAGCCCAAGAAGGAATCGGAAGCCTGAGGCCGTGGTGAAGCCATCAGCCCACGGAGCAAAGGCTTGAACAAGTGGCACGAGATCGATGCGGCTGCTGTTCTTAGAAGGACTCTCCTCTTCCTAGAAGTTTTCATCCTTTTACCAGGCACTTATTTTCTCCTGCCTCTCCTCCCTTACATAATTTTTTGCTGCTGTGTAAATGGTTTTTCTTGTGGATTTCGGTTTCCTACTCGAAATCAGGATTCTCCCGTCTCCTCCGTGTAAACAAACTGGTTTTTCGTGAATGGCTGAAAAAAAAAATCTGTTCCACTTGATATTGTAACACAGAGTTATGGAACAAAATGCATTACAGTCCTTGTTGTGGATACGGTAAGGGATTATCTTTTTTTAATGACAGTTATAAAGCTACACAGAATTGTTTTAGAATTGGTCTGATAAATGGGGAAATATTTTGTTGCAGCTTAATTACGGAGAACAGGAGCTTATGGTTTACCCGTGTTTAAATATGTACATGAATCTTTTCAAAGTAATAGGGCAAATATAGTACTGTTTCTGGAGGCTTAAAAAGAAGATTTGTTCTCTAATATTAAATTTTTAATGTATTATTCATGAGGAAAGCCAAGCTGAAAGCTTTTTTTCTCCCCTCAGTGGAAATGAGCTTGAAGAATACATTATCTGTATAGAAAAAAAGAGCATAAAGGCCTCTAACTCTTGCTAATACTGGAGTGGTGCATGCAAGTACTGTTAGAATTTCCTCAGGGAAAAGAAAACAGAATTTGGTTGAAAATAAGCTGATAGAATCATTGAATAATTCGTACAACATTACTGGAATTCAATTCCTAAAAAAAAAAAAAAATAAAAATGAGGGTAATTCCAGTTAGAATGTGCTTTTTAAAATGACAGAGTGACTGTTTATTGGAGTTGCTTTAAACTCCATGTTTAACAATTATTACCTCTCTGGTTTGGATACAGGGCTGGAAAGCACGTTTCTGTTACTTGTACCACTTTCAAGCTGGCTTTTCCAGATGTGTGCATTTGCACCCCAGGTGTTCGTGCAGATCTCTGTGTACTTTTGGTTTATTAAGGCAGGCAAAATGTGTGTGAGCTTTGGAATTTGGAGAAGCCTTTAAACCTATTTAGTGTTGTGTAATGCAAGCCATCTTTTCAGTGTGGAATATCTTACACCTGATACAAACTGATGTTTATAATTATGTTTTCTGCTGTAGTATCACTATAAACAAGAAATAGAAGCCAAGTGACATCATTTTTAGTGATCTTTTTCCTTGGTGCTTTCCCATTCCTAGGTTGTTCTTGGTTTAGTTGCCTGAAATGACTCAAGGAAAAAAAAATAGCAAGTTGCATGTTTAGAAAAGAGCTCTCCAGATTTGCCTGTTCCACTGCCTGTTACTAGTACCTTATGCAACAATTCATTTACTGATTGGAAAAATATCTGGAATTAATAATGTCCAAACACCACAATTAGATCTTATGGAAAGCATAACTTAATTGTTACTTAAATGCTAAGACTTCACCTATCAGGATTTCCTAGATATGGTTAATGTCATTTCCAGACTTTGGATAAAAGGGGAATTTTTGCTTCCTTTGATAAGGGAATAAAGATAGGATGTAACAAGCTAAATACTCCTCTAGAACTTACTATTAAATTATATGAACACCTCTCAATTTTTAATATATATATTCAGCCCCAAGCTCCTAGTGAAAGGCTGTGTGCCTTACTGAAGAATAAAAATGAAGAAAGAAATGTTCTGCAGGTGTTTTTTATCCTGGGTTTCAAAAGTTGTTCTTATAGACGAGGAACCGTGGCACAAAACTTAGGAAGCTGCTTATCCAAAAAAAAAAATGGAGATTTGGAATGGAGCAGAAAAGTGGATCTAGTTCTCCTTGGACTTGAACTGGTTGTTCTCACGGGTGGGATTGACCTTTCCATGTGTGCTTTGCAGTGCATACATCCTATTAAGAAGTACAGTGCAGTGTTGTCTTCTGTCACTTGATCCAGAGTTTGGGAAACCTCAGTTCCGTGTCCCCAGCTGTCACTGGGAGCAGTTAGAACCTTCTGGGGCTAGCTGGATTTTTGTATTCTTTCCTTTTTTATGGGAGCATCCAAAACTTGTGGTTCCAAGAGAAACTGCGTGTTTCTTCCGTATTCACTTCCAGCCATAATCCTTAATGTTTGGTGTGAAATTCCCAATGACATAAAGGACCAGCTGACACAGGGGTTTGCATCATAAGCAGAACGTCTCAGATTGGTAGAACTCGCAATTTTTTAATGTTGTCTGTGAATACACTTTATCTTTGGGATTGAAGACAAGGCGTAAAATGGTGGTGGGAAATTTAAAACCTGTGGCCAGAGAGCAGGTACAAACATTCCAGGAGTGTTGTAACCACCTGGTGTTGTGTGGGGGCGGGGGTGAAGCGTGTTTGAACATGTGGCTTGTGAAAGGTATTTGGAAATTGTGCTCATCCTTCTCTTAAAGGAAGGGGTGAAACAGCCTCTTCAGTGCTTGGGCTCACCTGTACATGTGCACCAGCTGATTTAGTAAGGCCTTTGAACAGTTGAATTTTCTCCAGTGAGAAAGAAAAACCCCAAGTTTTGTGGATACCGTGTTTGTTTAAGTACTCGGTGGCCAAGGCATCCTCTGTATGAGAAAACTTTCCACTTTCACCTCTGGGCGAAAGGAGGAAGGAAGAGCGTCAAAAAAAAAACCTACTGTGAAAGCCCATCCAGAAGCTTTGCCCTGTTTATGTAAGCTCTTTCCCTTGGGAATTGTGCTGTGGTCTTTCAGCTGCTACACAAGGTATTTTGGACAAATAGCCTTCCATGAAACGTTCAGTCATCAGAATTTTCTGTGCAGTGGCATTTTTCTTGCAGCCTGTCATGGACAACTCACAGGATTCCCCAAGAATCCCGAAGGCTGGGAGCACACCTGGGAGGTGCAGGAAGCTGTGTTTGGTGACCAGTGTTCCCAGTCCAGCCTTGTTAAGGAATCTCACCCTATTCCCGTGGTTTGTTTTTCTTAGGAACAGCATTTTCCATTTGTATTTTGGATATGCAGATTAGTAGTGTGGAGCGGTTAGGAAATAGCAGCGTTGGGTAGAGGAGCAGAAGGATTAAATGAAGGGGTTGTTTTGCAGCATTTTTAGGATAAGCAACTTTGCTGGATTGTTTCTGGTCTTGGCCAACTCCACGGACTTACAGGAAAGACTAAAGTGGCGCTGTGGGGGATGGTGATCTTTCCCCTAACTGTAAATGTTTGCAGTAAAAACAGCTGAGCTGTTCATCAGGGGCTCCCAGTGGAGAGGAGAAAAAAAAAGTTGGCATTTTGAGGGTGGGTTCTGGTGTGAGCAAATCAGATGAATTGTGCCCTACAAGTGCTTGTCAGCTTGGCTGTGTGAGCACTGCTGTGGTCAGCTGGGCTGAGGGCCGAGCTACCAGGAGGTTGAGGAGAATATCCACAGAAACTACTTTGGAGCTGTAATGATGTAATTAGAACAAAAAAAAATAATAGTTTTGTCCAGTGTTGAGACCCGTTACCACCCAGAGACTTCCCACCACCAGCTGGCTGGGTGTTGGCAGCAGATTTTTGGCAGTGCATGTCTTAAACACGCTGGACCTTACTTTGTTTATTTTGTAGGGCTGGAATTCCTTGCTGTTGTGGGGACTGTGGGAGGGGACCAGCGCCTTTGTTTATGCTCACATGTCACTGGAGTAGAGTTCGTCAGCAGAAAGGAGAATGTCTCTGTAGTGTTGCAAGAATTGGATCCAGAATTTTACTCTTGATCTGTGTTAAATTTTGTTGCGGGAAAATCCTGTTTGGTCGTTGGATTTCATAGAATCACAGAATGGTTTGGGTTGGGACCTTAAAGATCATCTTGTTCCAACCCTCTGCCATGGGCAGGGACACCTTCCACTAGACCAAATTGCTCCAAACCCTGTCCAACCTGGCCTTGAACAATTCCAGGGATGTGGCATTGTGGAAGTATTGCCCAGCCTCTCTGGGCGGCCTGTTCCAGTGTCTCTCTTGGGATGTTTTCCTCTGTTCCCAAGAAAAATAAGATCTCCTAAGACAGGCGCTAATGAAGCCAATAATGCAGCTATTTGTCCTCATTTTGGTTATGGAGGAGCGGGAGGGGTGCCAGGTATTTATCTTGCTTTGCAGCAGGCGTGCCAGTGCATACAGAGCTTTCCTGCTGGAGCTCTGTGCAGCTTTGGGAGATCAATTCAAATGCAGAGTCTGTTTAGATTTCTGTAATTCACTGAATGTGCTGGGGCTGGGCAGAAGGAGCCAAATGGGCAGGGAGAGGCTCTGCCCAAACTGATAGTGCTCAGCCAAAAGCCTTTAAAATCGCCTGTGCCGTATAGTACAGGACATAATACTTATTATTCGGGCCAGAAAGGGGTTTTTGAAGTTATCAGGGTAAACAACACACCCAGCTGTGCAGGTTTGACTGTGTCAGGCACTGCTTTGCTCGGTGCAGGTTTGCTGCATGCAGCTGGGGGTCCTGGGGACACACAGGAGGGTTTTCGGTTAGAAATTGTTGTTGGTTAGAAATTGTTGTTGCTGTGCCCCTCTTCCCTTCAGTTTGGGTTACCGGGGGGGTGGTTGTGTGAACACCTGCTTGGCAGAGTCAGTGCAGCCACCTGAACTGGAGAGGGGCAAAAGGCTGAGTGGGTGACAGCAGCACAGGGAGCGTGAAGTGGCTGAAGAGGAGCAGAGCTGAGTCCTGCAGGCTCTGGAAGCTGAGAGCTTGTTATTTGTGACGAGAGGAGAAGGGGCACATCCTCAAGATGGCTTTTTAAGTGCTTGGGTAGGTACAGACTTAATGTGAGTTCGCATTTGTGGGTCCTTATGCCTGGGATTTCCCATCTAAGCGTAAGTGCAGTAAATGTACTGGATCCATCATGTGGTCTGGACTCCTCCGTGAGCTCATCAGCTGCTTCTCTCCCTGAGCAGAACTGGGATCTCTGCTGTTAGAAGTGCTGGTAATAAGAGAAGGCTCCTACCTCCCAAAGAGATTAAGAGTAAGTGCTCTGCAAGACCTGGCTTTCTTTAGTTCTGAGAACAACAGCACTGTAAGATCTCATGCCCCATCCCTGGAAGTTTTCAAGGCCAGGTTGGACAGGGCTTGGAGCAACCTGGGATAGTGGAAGGTGTCCCTGCCCATGGCAGGGGGGTTGGAACTGGATGATCCTTAAGGTATCTTCCAACCCAAGCCATTCTATGATTCCACAATCTATTTAATGTAAATGGTGGAAGTCTGGCTCTTTTATCCCAACAAGGAGAAGGATGCAAAACAGTGGGGATAGTATTGCATCACTGCACACTAAATACACTGCTCACCCCTGCCACTGCATCAGTGCTGAAGGAAAAGAGCTTTATTGGGTTTTTGTTGTTGTTGTTGTTGGTTGTTTTGGTTGGGTTTTATTTGGGCAGTGACCAGCTGATCTGAAATATTCTGCATAAACAGCTTTGGTAGGTGTGTTTGCTGAGAGAGGCTGGGACTTGGGCAAGATGCAAAATTAGAATGATTTCTGTTGCCTCATGCCTGGGTTCTCCCTTAAAATTAACACAAAGGCACATTCTGAAGAAGTAAGCTTGGGAAGAGTTTTAATTTTGTTAATGGGCTCAGGTGCTATTTTTACTTTCTTTTAGACTACCTTTGGTAAGGTCAATGCACGGCCTTTGTGTGGCAATAACAGGAGTGGGAGTTGTAGAACGTATCCACATAATTACAAATATCATTTTTGCTCAAGTAAACAACCAAAAGTTACTGTTCTGTTTTTGTTGGTTTTTTTCCTGATGCAATTAAGGGAACAGTTTATTTTTAACTTTTCCAAACTTGTAGAGCTGAAGACACTGGTTATTTAACATAATTACTAGTTACCATGCAGCACTCAGGCTTTCCCATGACTTCTCTGTGAAACAGCAGGTGGGTTGCTTTCAGCATTACAGGACTGTTAGAAGTTAGAGCATGGGCATTAAATCCTGTGCATTCCTTTGGTACAAAGTTTAGGATATTTCAAATAGGTCAAAAGTACTTGACGTCCTGGGTATTTGGAGAAGCAATTAAACGTGTCTGCAGCTGTTCCAACCTGCAGCTGAATTGTCAGCTTGGTTGAGGCATCTAAGTACTTGTTTAAGGCACCAAAATGCCTTTTTTTAAAAATCCTCTCCTGTTAATAAAATAAAATAAATTAATCTTTCTTATTAGCTGAATTTCTCAACGGGCAATAAACTGTGTCTTTGTTCTAGAAAGGAATTGCTGGAAGTTCATCAAGTTTCGATGCCTTTTTTTTTTTTTTCTGTCAAAACTGTAGTCACTTTATCATACAAAGCTTGCAGTTTCCTGTACCTTTTGTTTCATTCCTAATCTAGTTTTAGCTTTCTAAATATCATATTTCCAGGTGGGAATGTGCTGCTTTCAATGGTCTGGGAATGCTGAATGGGTAAAATTATCTTGAGTCCAAAGTACAAGGTCAGAAGAGCTTGGATTGAATATTTTCCAACTTATTTCTTGGGATCAGTTGAAAATACAGTTAATATTAAAAAACCCTGGAGTTTAAAAGCCAAGGGGAGAGAGGGCTCATGCAGCACCAGTGAGATATTTTAGCAAATTATTAATGAGACTTTACAATGTGCTTCTGTGGGGTTTTTTCCTCACTTCTTTACTTAGTGTGTAACAATAGATGCTCTGTTACAGCTTCAAATTTTTGTCAGAGATACCTGGCAGAGCTTCTGTTCTGCAGGTGACACTTCCATTGAACTGAAAACCCACAGTGGTTGATACTGTAATTACTTTAGATTTAAAATAGTTACAGAATATATGTAGGTTTTACCGAAAACTTAAGCTGGAGAGAATTTTGATCAATTTAACTGGTGAGGGCGGATGCAACAGCTTGAAGAAAGAATGCAGCAAACAAAATGACATATTTTTTCTCTCTGCAATAGGCACTTGTATTACATGTCCATAAATATTGCAAGTATTAAAAAAAATGAATTTATGAGGGGTAGTCCAAGATTGGGTAAAATCTGCTCCATGGAAGCTAAAGCTAGAGAAGAAATTATTTAGGCAACAATTTCTCCAAGTCACATTCTGTCCCAGCAGATACTCCAGTGTAACCTGGACTGCTCCTTGAGAAATCCCTGCAACTAAAGATGCAACAAATAAGTTTATAATCAAAATCTGATGTTTTTATTTTGCTCTGGATTCAAGTAACCTACTAAGTGATACTTGCTGCGTATGGTGCCTGTAAATGGATTTTAAGAGCGTTTTAGTTGTTACTAACAGCTGTTACTTTTAAATTATAATAATGACTGAAGCATTATTGATTCAGATAAAGTTTCCTCTTCCAAATAAGTGAGATTCCTCTTTATTCCTTTGTCTCTGGGTTTCATAATGTAGAGAAATTTGGGGAGGGGCAGGGAGGAATGGAGAAAAACAGTAATCATGCCAAATAACTAAAGCTCTGTTAAAGTCAAATGTCTTTTTAAAGTTAAACCACCTCTGTTTTTCTTCCAAAGAAAGAAGGTACCTGTTTCATAGTTAGTCATGCACGTTCTATACTCCATTAAGACAAAATCTTTTCCAGAAATTTTATGATTTAAATGGCTTTGGTTCTGTAAAACACATTGGCAGAAACACCATTGTTTTACGTGGGTACTTTCACACAGGGTGAAGTTTTTGAGATCTCCAGTGAATATCCACAAGACAGCAATGGGTTTGGAGAAATAAGTGGGGATTGGAAATAGGCATCAAAGGAGCTGCAGAGAAAAAGGTGTCCTAGTTTGTTTTTTGCTATTAGGGATGTATTCTTTTGGGGAGCAAACTTTGGATGAGTGATTTCCCTGGCAGGAATTAGAACTGTAGCCTGTCCCAAAATATCCCCAGGGAGTGAATGAAAAATTCATGAGGCGAAATGGAGAAACAAAACTTCTCCTTGCAAAGGAGCACCCTTTAACACATTTTTGCAACGTGAATTTGTTAGAGAAGAGCTGTTCCTAGGAAAGAGAGGAGAAGGCTTGCAAAAATAGACTAATTCTTTGGATTTGATGTCTTACTGAAGTATTTGCTGCAGAAAGTACCGTAGAGAATGTTGCTGTCTCTATGGGAACATCTTAGGGCTATATTTAGGAAAATTAAATTAAGCTTATTCTCCTCAGATGAGCAAGGCTTTAATTGGAGGTGTGGTGGTTTTTGGTGGCAGGGGGGAAGAGGTGAGAGGGATTTCTTCTACCTTTGGGTTTGGTGAACCACTTGTCTTATACTTTTCAAGTCAAAAAAAAAGAGAACTAAAGCTGTCACCTATGTTTGAGTCAACCTGTGTGTGGCAGGAGGCTGGAAAAAGCTCAGCTTAATTTCACAGCTTCAGGTTGTGAATTTGGCCATTGGGAGGAAAGAAAACCCTATTAAAACCCTTATAAACATGTGATTATTAAACTGAACAAACTGGATAAGGAAATGAGCTGATCATAGGTCTGGTGTCCAGCAATATCCTTCAGGTTTGGATCTCTCCTTCAGGTTTGGATCTCTCTTTGTCTTGAAAAATTAACGGATTGGATAAAAGCTGTGTGGCAGGTGAGGAGCTTGGTGTTTTACACATTGTGTGGTGCCTGTGGAGCACAGAAAAAGGGACTTTTCCAGCTTTTTCAATAACTTCATACTGATTTCGTGGCATAACTTCTTCAGGAAGATGCGGCCTTGGGCTGCAGAGCCCCTGTGTGTGTCAGTCTGTCTGTCCATTCATACCATGGGTGATAAGAAAACACACTCTCCCAAAAGGCTTTTCTTGAGTTTTGTCACTCTCTTTTGTTCAATCAGCATTGGTTCAAAGGCTTTTTTTTTTTTTTATATTATTATAAAACCAGCTTTGAATTAAATTAGTGAGCGAGGGGACAAACATCCGAGTGCTGGGGTTGTGTGATGGCTCCAGGTGCCGCCTGTTGCTTTTCCTGTGCTGGAGCTGCTCGGGGTTGAGCAAGTTGTTCTTTTCTGCCTTTCCCACCGTGTCCCACGTCAGCAGAACCCAAGGCAGAGCCGAGCGGATACTGTACATATTTCTGCTCTGTAAACACACGCTTGTTTACATTTGCTTCCTTGCCATTCCGACTGGGATCCTCTCCCGCTGCCAGAGGGGATCAGCCGTGACTAACAAACGCGGAGATCCGGCCATTTTGACCCCGTGTGCTGCTCCTGTTTCCATTTGTTTGTTTCTCCTTCCCCTTCCCTCCCGAGTATTTAACAAATTATTATTAAATATCTTCCAGAATTTTTTTTTTAAAGAGGCCAGACTTGGAGCAATTCAAAAGAGTCGGGATAGGCAAACATCTGATCTGGTTCCTGTGTGTTGCTTTATGGTTGAAGACAAAACTTAGGTGCTGAGTAAAACAGAAATAAAGCAACCTTCTTGTTTGCAAATAGGCGTTTTCCGCAGTGCAGAAATCAGTTCTGATTGACTCCTACAGCTTGATCGTAAGCTGCTACTAATATTTGGCAAAATTTTGTTCAAGCAAACCCTCTGCTATGCTTGCAGCACCCCGTGGAACCTCAGCACTGCGGATTTTGCAGCTTTAGACTCCCAGGTCTTTGCTGATCCAGCTTCACCAAACCGTGACGTTACACCAACATTGCAAATACATCGAATTCTTTTTTATCAGCAGAAAAGGCCGGGTTGGATTCACAGGCCACATCTGCTGGTGAACTTTGTGCAGTCTATTTTTTTTCTTTCCCCTCTCTCTTTTACTAGAAGAAAGGTTTGTTTGTTGGCGGCTGCTCGGGGCGGGACAGGAATGTAATGCATGCACAGACTGCGCAGTATTTCCTGTTCAACTGCCGCTCCAAACCCCGGCACTGGGAAAATCTCCAGATCCAGCAGCTTCAGCCTTTGCTCAAACAACCAAGAAACGCTGCAAGCTCTTCAGTTTTTTTACAGAAAATATAATTTTTAAAGTGGGTCTTAATGTCGTGCTACTGCTGTAAATGTATCAGCCCGTGGATGTTGCTTCTATAATATTTATAGATGCGGACTGAGGCAAAACATTGAGCTTCCTGAAGCATTGTAGGGACAAGGGAGATGGCTCCATAATGTCACTGCAAGAAGTTATGTTTATTTTGTATCACAATTCATCTCCATAGCACTGCCTGCATACTTCAGTTAGCCTGGTTTACCACCCCATTACAATCCATGGTAATCTTGTGGCACTGGAGCTACTTTTTTGTTATTCGTTGTATTTTATTTTGCTCTTAAACTGGTTTGAAGCATCGCTTTTGTACTGCGTGAGTTCCACTACAGAAGTAGAATATTTTGGTTCAGCAAAGGGGGGAAAAAAAGCTTGGAGTTTGATCACTTCTGCCAGCGAGCACCAAACTCCAGTGCTGTGACCTGGCCTTGTGTGTAGTGTGAAAGTGAGATGAGGGGAGTTATTTCTTATATTTTTTTTACCTTTGTTTTTTTTCCCCCACAGTAGTCCTGGTCCTATTTACATGTTTCAGACTGATGGTCTGCTGGGGAATGGCTAGTTATTTTATTTACTTTTTGTTTTTAATTTACTTATTTGTTTTTAAGCAGATGTATATTTTGAGAATTTATATCCATAGGCTCCTCTGGAACCCAGTGCTGTGGCTCTTCTTCTTCGAAAAAAAGCAAATAGTAGGAAAAGATTTGACCGTGAACTGCATATATGTGTGCATATGTACACAGTAAAAAATGTTATCTATCCTTGCAGCACCTTTTTTAGTGTGTTCAGCAGCTTCTTAGCCCTCTGTAAAAAGGCAGTGAGCGTGAACAAGTCAGCCTTGAAGACCAGGGCACATCCATCCTGGGTGCTCTCGTGGGATGGACCAGGTGGATGGATGTAAGGGCAGGACAGGTACTGAACTCGGCTTGGATTCTTCTCTAGCTCCAAGGAGAAAGCAAAGCTGGATGGGAACATTCAGCCCCTCTTTAAACACTGTCCAGCTGTTTATGTAGAAGGCAAAGGCACAGCAGCTCCCTGGCTCGTGTTGCTTGGAGGAGTTACTGGAGGTGGACATCTCCCAGCTTCTCCTTTGTATTCTCATCCATCTTCTGTCCCAGTGGCAAGCAATACAGGCACAAAAATGAAAGTGCTGTGTGTTAATTAGTTCCTTCCTGGATCACGGGAGACCTGCTTATGAGTCCTTTGGAGATACGGATCTACGTGTGCTGCTCCTCGAAATTGGAAGTGGTCTCTGCAGCCCTGTCAGCTTGTGAGGTGCTTGAGCAGGACAGGAGGCAGGGAAAATCTGCACTGCTTAATTTGAACTTGAAGGTATTTGACTCAGAACATGGTTCATCAGGTTAATTGGGTTGTTAAAACAGTATTTAACTTCCCAGCTTCATTAAGAAATGTGGATGCCCCTGAAGCAGCGGATCTGCCTTCAGTACTCGGGCTGAATAAATGCAAGAGTTGGGCTCTGACAGATGCATTTCTCTTAATGTGGTCTTTCCCAGTAGCAGCCCTCCTGACTTTTGGAATACTGCAAGAGGTGTTTAAATCATGGCTTATATGAGAAGCTGACACACATGAAGGTTACACCATCATATATATGTGTCCAACCAAACCGCAGCGTGCAGACTGAAGTGTAGCAACAGCTTTAAGGTTTTGGAATTTGCCTTGAGATCTGTCAGGTTTTTGTGCTGTTTTGAGCCTTTTCATGGTTTCTTATCCCTCCTTGTCAGTTAAGAAGCTTCTGTGTACAGTTGCTGGTTTTAACATTTACTGGCTACGTTTCATGAAGCCTCACAGTCTGAACAGAGACAGCAGTGCTGAGTTCCCAGTCGTATCTTAAAAAAGTGACTTTAGAGTTTCACTGCTTTTGATCCTTAAAATATGAGCATCCAGTAACCAGTGGCAGGTATTTAATCCACCCATATTTGAGGACTGTAGTAAATAATTTATGTAGGGCAAAAGAAGGTTTTTTTAGCTTTAGGCTGCTACAACAGAAATGTTTTTGAAGCATTGTTTGTTTAGGCAGAAGTGTTTTTTATTTTGCACATCTTTAGCTGTCTTGAGTTAACATCCATCCTGATGAGTTTTGTCCTTTTGTCCTAGGTACTATGTGAAATTGTGTTTTTTATAGGACTTTTGGAGGTATGGAAAGCAAACTGTAGTGTTCTGATACCCACTGGATAACTTCAGTTTGAATGGGATAAGCTGTTCTTGTGTAACAATTTCATCTTAGCACAAAGGTGCAGTTTCTGAGCTTGTTTTCCAAAACATCGTGGCATGGGTTAATGAGGACAATGTTCTGTTTTCCCTAAAATTCCCTAAAATAAATCATATTGACATTTTTTGAGATTCAAGTGCAGTGACCTAAAGAAATTATCTCAGAGATAAAAGCAAGTTACTTGGTTATTTTTCCCCCATATCCTTACCTGTGTTACATATTTAAGCTTTTTTTCTTGCCCATAACTATGTGATCAGCTCCATCCAGAGCAAACTACTAATGCAGTGCCTGTGAAAGTGGTTGGTGGAGAGGGAGAGTTAAACGGTTTGGAAAGATTTTTATTTCGCTAAACTAGTCTGGGATCCCTCCCTTCAAAGTAATAATTTCAGTGGAAAAACCAAAACCTTACATTTATTTAATTATTCTGTTGGAGGGGAAAAAGGTTTTCAGCTTCAGTTAAAATTAAGATAATTCTGGGGTATATCATGCTGAATTTAAGCAGAGCAATTTGCCTGGACTGTACATGTTTGCGGGTTAAACCAGTTGTGGGTGGTTGTTTCAGGTATGTGACAGGGCTGTCGTTTGTGTATTTTCTGCAAAGTTTACAAGGGAGGTTGAACCTTTCAATAATAAACTGCAAGTGGCATTTAAAACCAAAGTTACATGGGCATCACATGCACATTTGGCACCAAGTATTGTAAAACAATTTTTATCCTGGCCAGTACATCACAAAAAGAAGAGCTGTATAAGCAAGTTAATGGTTTTCTACTTAACTGTTTCTGTCTCGAGGCATGTAGGATATAAAATTTTACTTCTCTAACAAGATCAGATACAGCCTCTTAAGAAGTTTGAGAAAGTAGGCATTTCTAATCATGTATAGATTTCAAAACTGCTTCCTTTGAAGAAAGGCTTTGTTTAATATCGCCTAATTCTGACTGGGGTCTTTCCATCCTGTGTTATAAACAAACTTCTTAGCAGAGGGCTCGTCCTACCCAGATGTTCATTTTATTGCATTTAGCGAGTTCATCTGTAAGCGGAAAATCTCTTCATTACCCAGCTTATATTATTTGGGAGAACTGGATATTGCATTCATTTAATTAGGAAAAAACCCAGCGGTAATTAGCTCACTCATGGCTGCAGAGGAGGGATGGGCTGGAGCCTTCCAGTTATCCCGTGGTGCCTTCCTGCAGCAGCGAGGGGTTGGTTGAACGAGGCTGCACAACAACCTGGTGTAGAAATTTCACACCCCTGCAGCAAAATTTGATGGGAGAAGCCCTGAACCAAACTTTTTAAAGAATTCAGTGCACGAGGGAAGATCTTTTCCTTTGCTGTGTGGCTTGTGCTGCTGCTGGAACTGTCCTGGTGGGAGAGGAGCAGCACAACCCTCGTGCCTCCCCAGGATGGTCTGTGTGAAGGGAAGTTGGAGGAGATGCTGTAGATGACTTCTGGTGTTAATTTCTATTATAACATTTGCCTGTAACATTTGGGCTTTGTTGTGGGGTGGTTTTCTTCCTGTTCTCTTTGTGCAGCCACCCAGTATGGTTCCATACTTCCATCTAAGCTTACGTGGTACAGCAGTTTATTTTAAAACTTGCCTTTATCATTCCTTGAGCCCCTCCCCAGGCTTAGTGGGTTTATTAGGACTTGCCAGAAGACCTTGATAAGCACGGTTCTGTGGACCAGCTTTGGATTCCAGAAGGTTCCAGGCAATTCAGGAATTAACATACCCACAAGCAGTGGGTGGGTAGCACATGGGTTATGATCAGTGAGTCTTGTCCTTAAAAACGGCATCTGGAAATTATAGGTGAGACCCTATACTTCTAAATTAGGGGAAATCTGTACTAGAGGGACTTCCCTTCTGAACAGGAAGAGCTGTGCTCTTTTTTCTTTTTTCCAAATTCAGATAATTTGAAAAGTGCTCCACTGAAGGCTCTTGCAGACCTCCATGAGATCCCTGGGGAAGCAGTTCCACAGGGATCTGTGCAGTCTGCTCTTCAGTGTGGCCTTAAACCATATGGAAAAGAAAATAAGGTGACAAAATTTGGAAGGGAAAGGCTTGAGTGTTTGTCTGTGCATTTTTGTAGATGTGTGTGCACCTGTATGTACACCTAAAACCTAACTGTGAAGAGTTGTAGGAAGGCAGCTTGATTCTGAATGACTGGCCTTTAAAATAGCAGATGGAATTAAGTGTAGATACATGTGACATTTTCTGCATGGGAAGAGATAAGAATTCTTGATTTACATTTGCAGTGATGCCTGAAATATCTACTAATGAAGAGATTTTGGTGTTATAATCAGATCTGAAAAATCACATTAGCCCAGCGCTCACTTGTTGTAAAACTCAAATAAGATATCAGGAAAGATTAGGAAAGTAAGAGAACAAAGTATTGCGTGGGTGTATAAATTCATGGTGCTCTCCTTTCATCCTGGATATTGTGTGTGTTCTAGTTCCTCCTCAAAAATGTGAATTAGAGACTGCAGAAACAAAGAGGGTCAGAGTTATGAAGTGCTGAACTCTTGGCAGAGCTGTGAACCTTCCTGCCATGGGATGCTTTGGGCACTAAAAGTCAGTGTAGGTTCAAAATGTGATGGGACAAAGCCATGAAAGTGGAATTTGTTGAGAACTGCTCCAGAAATTGAAGTTCCAGCTTCCAAAAGATGGGCAGGGGGAAGGGAGAAAATGTCCCCTAAGTTCCACGTGCTGGATGCCACTCACACTTGGAGTTTAGCTAATTCAGTTTACCCTTCCAGTATTGTTACTACTTGGTCTTATCTATAAGCTTTTAAGGAGTGCCAGGTTTTGTCCTCTGCAGTTTTGCCTTTTTAAAATTTATTGGTAGCCAGAATGCCCAAATTTATGGTAGAGATTCAATGTTAATGCTTCTTTTCCCCTTTGTAGTTGTTATATTTGCATTGTCACTGCTTTAAGAAAAGCAAATCCAGCAAACAGCACAGGGTTTGCAGGTGGTTCAGTGTAACTAAGGAAGGGGAAAATATTTTCCATGATGCACAACACTGTCATAGTTGCTAAAAATGAGATGTGGTGCAAATTTTTTCTTCTTCTGATAATACCTGTGCGTGTTAATACGGCACAGCATGTAAGTCCACTTGAGATCTTCAGTTCCTTACTGCATCCAAAATTATCATTTATTAAGTCACAGTAAAGCCTCTATAATATGTTATTTTTAAAGAATATCCCTTTAAAATAACATCTGAATTAGTGGAAAGACCTATTTAAAACACCACTGTGTTATGAATGGCAAAATTGTCAAGACTAAAACCAACACGAAGGATTATTTTTCCTAGAACAAATATTTCAGTAAGTGAAAGGGAGTGGCCAGATTTCGAATGTATGATTTGATCCAAGTGTTCTTAGAAGGTTTGGACCAACCAGTATTTCTTTTGTCTGAGATTTTTGAATGTTTATTTAGGCAGTTTGCTGTTTACTGCCTCTTTCTGTGGTAAGTAGAGAAGATACAATTTAGTTCTGAAAGGGTCGTGGTGTTCCCATTGATCTGCTGCAAGTTAAAAGTTTAACCACACTGCTGTGATTCATACCTGCATTCAAATGGCATTATTTGCCCTCATGTTCTTAAACAGAGGCTGGAAACAATATAAAAATTATGAGGAAGGTTTTTGTGGCACTAGCTGTAGGGAACAGGACACACAGCATTGTTCTTCCCGTTCTAATTTCAGCGTATTTCAATTTTTAATGTCGGAAAGGAGTTCTCCTTGCCTGGATTATATTGCAACAAACTTGCTTGTGCTTGCAATACCAGTTTTCTTGCTGTTTTAAAAAAGTCCTTCCCAGCTGCCCAGGCATCCTTTGGGGATTTCTGAACTCATGTTGCTGCAAACAGAATGTGACAATCTGAGAATGAGTCTTTTACTGTAACTTGTACCAGCAGCGGCCAGAGTTGTGTGTGTGTTTTCTGTTTGACTGGAGTATTGATAAGCAGCGTTAGATTGGTTTCAGTTTACAAATGCCTTTTAAAGTAATGAAACACCTTCCTTAAGCTCATGGACATGCACAAATCTGTGCACAATTCTGACTTTATTCTCTTATCTGAGCACTTTTTAAATGGTGCAAGTTTTTATAGACTTTTAGTTTTTGATACTGGTACACTTTCCTCTTAATAGCAGTTAGTAACTGAACCTGAGCATTGCTCACTGCAGAATCCTAAAATAGTTTGGGTTGGAAGGGATATTAAAGACAATCCAGTTCCAACCCCCTGCCATGGACAGGGACACCTTCCACTATCTCAGGTTGCTCCAAGCCCCGTCCAACCTGGCCTTGGACACTTCCAGGGATGGGGCAGCCACAACTTCTCTGGGCAACCTGTGCCAGGGCCTCCCCAGCCTCACAGGGAAGAATTTCTTCCTAATATCTAATCTAATCTCTCACCTTTCAATTTAAAGTGGTTCCCTCTTGTCCTGTCACTCTCTGTCTGTGTAAAAAGTTGCTCTCCCTCTTTTTTGTAAGCTCCCTTTACATACTGAAAGGCCACAAATACAGACTATGTGGAGATCAGAAAATCACTGTTGGACTTGTTGGACACCTCACAGGTGCTTTTAGAGGTGGAATTCTGGATATCTAACTTATGCTGGGCCTACAAAATCAGAAGGTTTAGTTTCTCTTTTCAGAGAGTGTTTGAAAGGTCACTCAGAATCTGTTCTACGTGACTTTCTTGTCAGAGCACCCGTGTGAACCTGCACACCTTCAGAGCATGATGGAATCCATACCTCAGGTTTTCCAGGGAGATCAGTTCCATTCCACACATGGCTCCTTCTTCCACTGAAATTTTCTTTATGTGTTAATAATTGTGTTAATAATGTATTAATAATTTGTGTTGATATATTTGTACATTCAGGTAGATGTGGCAGTCCCCTAATAATCTGAGAGGGGAGGAAAGATGGGGAATTGTATATTGGTGTGTGTGCTGGGACTCACTGAGAATTCCACTCACCCTCTAACTTTGGGATGGGGGAGTGTTTGGTTTTCTACCCAGCACAGGAAACAAATACTTCTAGGTAGGTAATACCTCGAAGTATAACAACAGATCATTAAAATATTTGGCGATCAAATCAAATATTACTTAAAATACTCTAAAACTTTTTTTTCAACTCTTCTGTATTACTCCATTTTATTTTAATGTGCATTCAAGATTTAATTCTCAGGAGTTTGAATCTGAGGGGAATCCCCAGATGTCCTATGTGCATTTCTTTCTTCCAAACTGCTTTTTATCTACAGTTTTCAGTCTTTAAAAATGCTACACTTGCTTTCAGTGAGCTGTATGTATTTTTTTACCAAGCTAGTATTTTTTTTCAATCCTGGTGGACCAATAAAGAAGTTGAAAAGCAAGGCCAGGGCTCCTGTTTGTTTAGTAACACCCTCTGCAGCCTTGTTCCTGCAGCCAGTGGTGCAGCTCCCAGCACTGCCTCTGTGTTGTGTCTTTTTGTCCTCCAGCAGTGCTGTCAAACAGTAACAGAGGAAATTCAGAAACATCTCAGAGCTTTTCCTGACCCTTGTAGGAGTTTTAAATGTTCCACACATGATGCTGTGTTTGGATGGAAACTATGCCTGGGCATCAGCAGGCATTTAGTGGGTTTCTTTTGGTTTAGATATTCTGCTTCCTCAGTCCAGAGACACATTTTAGCAGCAAGTTATTGTGTGTATTTACATTATTTGCTTTGGATATTACTTGGAAAACTCTCAGTGCACTGTCTCAGTATGATTGTAGTGGGCTGACATCACCATATGAGTCTAACAAGGGAAAAATGTGTTGATTTGGAAGCGGGTCTCAGCATGATGGAGAATCTCTGTAAGGTTATCTTGCTAAAGACTTCTGAGTACAATAACTATACATCTTAAATGCAGTTGTTGTGGTCTGGAAAACCAGGTCTGTATACATGAATTTATTTTTCTGCTGTGTGTTTTTTTTTCTCTAGTGTCCCAATGTAATATCAGCCTGAAGAAGCAGAGGAGTCGAAGTATCTTTAGCACCTTATTCTGCTGCTTTCGTGACTACAATGTCGAACCACCATCTACCAACAGCACCAGTGCTCTGCCTCCTTTGGTGGAGGAGAATGGAGGACTTCAGAAGGTCAGGATTTTATCTTATTTTGCTGTCATATGACTCTTTTGTAACCCAGGTTTAACTCTGCTCCCAAAGGTTTGTCTTAACCTGAGGGAAACCTGTTATGATTTAGAGAAAAAATTACTGTCTCGATGGTGAATTGCTAATACTTTCTATTCAGCTGCAGTTTAAAAGCAGTGTTTCCGTAGACAGTGTTGGCAGTATTAATTTTATAAGCAAACAACATTTAAAACCTGATTTAAGACACTAAAAAAAAGGTAGGCTTCTCATAAAATTTCAGCTGCTGAGTTGTCTCTGGCTTTGGTTCCCTTTTCCTGATTACAGGAAGGTTAAAATGTGTCCACTGGAGAGTAGTGGAACCTTTTAAATATCACTTAGAAGGGGTTTTAGTGACAGCAAAACAAATCAACAAGAGGGAGAACCATTATTTGGACCTTTTCCCCTAAACAGTTCGCTTCTATTTAATACATGCTGAATCCAGAATTATCAGCTTTTGGCCATTTTTCCATATTATTAAGCTTTGTTTACCTAATAAATCAATTGATAGAAATTTTAGCACTTCAAAGCATTTTGTGTAACAGCAAAATGTTACTTTGAATTCTAGGAATTACATTGCTTTACCATATTCACAGAATCACAACACTAATGATTTTATATGTTCTTTTTAATTCTGATAGCACTGAGAGTGTTTGTGTTATGAACTGAAGAATTTCAGTTCAATATGGCAAACACAGGAGTGCCATCTTTTCCATACATTTTTCCAGGACTTTGAAATTGGACATATAGGTGTATCCATGGTGGGGAATAATAGCAGAAATTGAGATCACAGAATCACCCTCCTGCTTTTCACCTAATTTTTCATGTCCAATGCAGTGGATTCCTTACCCACCTTTGTCCAGTCCATTTTATCCTGGTTTGGATTTTGCTGGTTATGTTTGAATTCTGAAAAGCTCAGGAGAAAGAGCAGAGGAGCTGCTTGGTGAAAGCAGATTAAAGTGATGGAGACTGAGAGTACGTGTGGAGGTGAAGTCTGAACTGGAGCAGTTCATGCTGAAAGTGCTCACGCAGAGGTGAAGTGCCCTGAGAATTCTGCCAAGAGGAGGAATTGTACATGTATTTTTAGACTTACTCTAAGCTAGCCAAGGTACATTCTGACTGAAATGAGGGAAATCCAGCCTGGATGTGCTGAAGGGAAAGCTGAGTAGTGTGTAGCATGTGCGCACACATTCATCTGAGAAACAAAAGGAGTGGGAAACTAATAAAATTTCCCTTTCCACTGTGCTGGGCAATGGAAAGTAGGCTGAAGTGAGACTACTGGCAAAACTACAGCTGAGAGAGAATGGGAGTTCATTAGAAAGAAAAACATAAAACAAAGTTTATTTTTTGCTACAGAAAACATGAGTAAAAACGGTCTGGAGTCGGTAGTTTCCAGATTGTATTTTCTAAAACACTTAATTACTTTCTAAATAAATCTTATGCCTTGAGTGAGTGATTGGCTCGTGTGTTCACACGAGTTTCCATCCCCACTCTGCTGCCTCAGTGAGCAGTTTTGGAGCTGGGCAACACTTGTACACAAGACCAAGACACAAATCACAGCATTCGTAGAATTAGCAGATTAAAACTTGAGTAAAAAAATTCAAGGAGTATGTGGAAGAGAAGCATTCATAGAATTACCAGGTTAAAACTTAAGAGAGTTAAAAAATTCAAGGAACATGTTGAAGAGAGTTTAATTAAAGAGTGTGTTTTCTTTAATTGAATGAAAGGCACTCAAATACTCAAACCTTTATAGAAGAAATCAAGCACAGCTGAACTTTTAGGTGGTTCTTCAGTGCAAATAAGTCTGTGACATGGCTATTTTAAATGCAGTATTAAAGACTAATAAGCTTTGTATGTGTTTTTATGTGCTGTTTTTATTGAGTACTAACACAGTGTAAATAAGAAATTCTTTAAAGAGAGTGTTGAAGACTTGGGTATGTTTGAATATTGTTACCCTGTCAGGCTGGTGCTTTTTGCCAGGAGAGCTGTTTTAGAACTGTGCAGGCTGCTTGAATTCGATGGAGTTACACTGAGCATCTTGTCTAGGTTCAGAAATTATAAGTAATGGGGGAAAGTACATGCAACAGTGGGCTTTGGATTCTAAATTGGTGAAATTAAATGTCCAGGAATGGCCAAATTACCTGTTTCAGGAAAAAAAATAAAGGTTGACAACACATTGCTTAAACCCCTCTGCTGTTAAATTAAAGCTCTTTTTTGCATTATTCTTATTGCCAGGTTAGAATTCTGTTGAACTGCTGCTCAAATGATCACTTACTTATATCTGCTATCTCATTTGTATGTTTTATAAATTAATTATCACATCACAGTTCACCTCTGGCCATGGCCCAGTCAGCTCATGTGTTGTGACCCTTTCCTTCAAAAATGGACAAAGAACATTGCTCAATAAACAGTGACCACTAGAAACCCATATAAAATGGCTTGGATGTACTTTCCTTCTGTCTTTACTGTTCAGTGGAGTTGTTACATGTAAACTGGTGATAAAGACTTCAGAGGAAGGGAAGGAGTGGGGAAGACAACTGCTGGTTTCACAGGAATTCAGTGTTTGTTCTGTGTTGCTTCTGGCATATTCTTGAAGCTGAAGTTGATGTGACAAGCTGACTCCCTTCTAATCAGGAATCTTGATTCTTTAAATGCTGACCTGTTCAAAAGGAAGGAAAGCAGGGGAGAGTATTCTATAAAGTAATTGAAAACACAGTTGTGAAATTCTGTTCAGAGTAATTGCATTGTGTGATTTAATTTTTATTATTATTATTATTATTATTATTTGGCTGTACTAGAAAAAATGAAATCAGTGCTTCAGATTAATCAGTGCTTCAGATTAATCAGTGCTTCATGATGTGACTTGATGATGCTTGACATGTCAAGTGTCATGTCACTTCTTCATAGGATTGGAAGAAACCCCAAATTGGGCATGGTTTTGAATAAACAATTTTTTTCAGCACTGACTTCTGTTCTGCTAGGGGGAAAAAAAAGCCCAAAAACTTCTTTGAAGTATTGAGTTCACTTTTAAACCTTCTCCTCACAGAGCAGCTGCTTGCCCAAGTGTGACTCTAATACTGGTAATGAATGGTCCATTCTGTCTCTTAAAGTTTCAATACAACATTTTTTTCAACAATAACTTGTATTTACTGAAACTGTGGTATATTTGTTTTTCTTAAAATGCAGCAGCTATTTAGCACAGCATGAAGATGTATTGTGGAGATGTAATGTCTGTGACAGTGGGTATATCAGCCTGCCTGCAGCTTGGATGCTGAGCCAGATGTGTCACTGGGAGCACACAATGTTCAGCCTCATGAAACCCTTGGTAATTTTTTCCTGCCTCCTCAGCAGCAGGCAGCTCCCCAACACCTTCCAGCCACATTTTTTTGTTTAGAGGCCAGAGTGTTGGAAGAGGGGAATTGGTTTTTGTTTTCTTCTGAATAAATTCAAGTCTCAATTCCCATTCTTCTGTTGGCAACTTGACTCAATTTGTGCAGTTTTCTGGGCGTGCTTCTGGATGTAAGTTTTTTTCCTTCTGGGTAAGTCTGTTATCTGAGTTTTGAGGTGTTTGCAGATAACAGATTTCATTCACTCAGGCTGCAAGGAGTGGGATCCAGATAGAGAGAGGTGAAAACAGCTAGATGCAAAATAGCTTTTTGTTCCCTCTGCTCTCAGCCCTGGTGGGTGAGGCAGCTCTGACAAGTCTATCGGCACTTTGCCATTTCACTCTCAACCCACTTCCACTGGAGTCATCCTTGCTTTTGTTTCACAGTGAGATCCAAATCGGGCAGATGGCTCGTGTTAACGAGATGAAGCATGAATGAGGGAAGTTTTTTTTATACTTGTTGGATTAGAGGAGAAGGTCTTGATCCACACTCAACAGGGAAGAAGACAGAATTAGGAGGAGGTTTATTCTGGGGGCAGCAGCTGCCCCTGCTGCTTTCCCTGTAGCTGCGTTCCCACCTCACCCATCCTAACAACTTACAAAAGTCAGGGCTCCTTCTCCCCACTGCTTTTTGCTGCACCATCATCTCCAAGGTGATGCTGGAAAGCTGTTTTGATGGCCTATGGTCATGTCTCCAACACTGTTCTCTTCTTCAGGAATCTGTTTTTAACACAGTGCAGGAAAAAGGATCTTCTCTATCCCACTGAATATGGTCCAGCAAAATGAGAAAAACAAGCTTGTAGGGAGCACATTCTTGAGGGCAAAGTAGTACCTCCTTCATGGAAGAGACCTTGAGGAGCAGCACGAGCTCTCTTTGAGGAGGAGACCATCAATGACACGCTTTCTGAGAGGATGTGGAAGCCACTCTCACTCTCCAGTGTGGAAAAAGATAACTGAGATTAATGTAAATCCTAGTACTTTTTCTCCTGCTTAACTTTTGCTGATCTGAGCAAGAAAATTCCAAGTGTTTGGTTCTGTTGGCCAACATCAATATGTGGTATGGAAGGTCTGTTTAGAAAACAAAACCCCCTCTGCATAGCTGAGGTTGGTTCCTCTCTCACTGCTCACTCATTCTGATCTTCTTTGCCTCCCAAAAAGTCCTCTGTATTAAGAGACAAAGCTTGATATTGAAAGTCAATGAAAGAGTCCAATAGTAACTATATTGCTGTTTTTAAAGAACCTGTCATGGTCTAGAATACGCTTTGAATTGAAGAAATGGATATGATGAAGCTGATCAAAATAACAGATTTTTCTCTAAAATGAAACAACTCCTTATCTTTGAATACAGACTGTTCTCAAAAAAAAAGCAAAATAATATGGCCTGTCACTTGGTGCTCATTGATCCCACACAAGACCATAGACAGCATTAATGAACAACGTGGTACTGGAAATGTTGTGTCTCTAAACCAAAATTACACAGCTAAGGGAAAAGATAGGATTTATCATTTCATCTGTGTATAGTGTGCTGTGAAAATAAAACAACCCTGATTTCAATGGTTGGACAAATCAGTTCCTGGGTTATTTTAGCGATACAATAGGGAAATTTTGGCATTCTAGGAACAGCTTTGTCCTGTTCCCAACATGAGGAGCTCGTGGAAAGCCTTCAACAAATGCAGTCATCTGTCATGTATTTCAAACGATACCGGTGTGACCTATTCCCCTTCCTGTTCCAAAGCATTAGGAAATGAGGCAGGACACTTTTAAGAAGTTTCCCATAGCAGGCTTGTTTTTAAAAAACATTTGCCTGTTGGTGAGCACTCATAATTTCCCAGCAGACTCGTGCAATTATCTTTCTGCTTGTTTTTTGCTGTTCTCATCTTTACCTTTTTGATGTTTGCAGAGGTACTTTTAGGGTTCCTCCTAGGAAATTTACTTGCTTTTTTATTATTGTTATTATTATTACTTAAGAAATTCTGTGAGAAAAATAAAGCAAACAGTAATGCAAGTCCTATAGCAGCTTCAGTTCTGGATTCCCATGGAAGTCAGTTCCACTAACAGAACATCAACGGGCTGAATTATGATCTTTTTCTTTTCTTATTGCTATTACCCTGAGGGAAAGTTGGATTCTTGCCAGCTAGTGTGTATGTGTTTTTCTAGAAATCATTGATACTTTTTACTAGTGCAGAGGTTTTGATAGTTCACGGTAGTTGCTGCTCTCTGGTTGCTTCTTCAACTTCTCAGGATTTTGGTCGAACTTCACTAAAAATTTCTGATGTTTTAGCACTAAAAAAAAGAGGACTTTAATACTGAATTACTTCTGTTTGTCAGTGATGTGTCAACACTGTGGTAGACATCAAAACAAGTAAGCTCGAGACTTCTTCAACTGGAAGAGGCCGTGCTAATGTTGAAAACAGCTCTTTCAGTGATTGCTCTGCTGGAAGTCAGAGCCTCTGTTGTCCAAGTATTCAAGAATTAAATCACCTTCCTAAGTAATATCTATGCTAGAAGGATCAGCTTCCTTTTTTTTTTTTTGTGCTGTGCCTACCAAAAAGCAAATACTTGTCCCCATTTTCTGCAATCCCTTACATATTTGGGTCAGTGACCCTGTGACCAGCCTTTCTCCATTTTGGAGCTGTCCTTGTCTCTGTATATCAGGACCCAGGAAGGGAAGAAAAAGTCAATCTGGCCAAGACTTTCTTGCCTCCTCCCAAGTACATAACAAAAAGTGAGACCATGGGAAGAGCTCTGATACTGTTGCCTCTTTCTGGGTGAAGAAAGTGAGATTTCTTGGGTTAGTTTTTATATTGCCTGGGCGAATACGCTGTTTTTTCTGAGTCAGTTGTCTCAAGTGAAAGTTCAGTTCAAGGAGTGGGTTTCTGCCCTGCTACCAAGGTCTGGCTCAGCCTCTTGCTGCTGCAGTGAAAACTGACAAATATACCCATTAGTAGATCTTAAAGCTGAAAAAGTTACAGTAAATACAGGTACTTTCTTATTGCCATCTCTTATTAATCATAGCATGGGTTTTACCAGTCCAGTCTCCTAAAAATCATAAATACCAGTGTACTAACAGATCATTCCAGCGACTAAAATGCAAGACCCTGTTTTTATTTTTTTTACCCTGGTTTCTTGAATACTTTGAACTTTTGGTTTAAAATGTTTGAGTGCTACATTTACTGCTCCAGACCTTTGTTCTACCCTTTAAAAGCCATTACCCTTACAGTGATTTTTTTTTTTTCTTTTTCCCCAGGGTGACCAGATGCAGGTCATGCCTATACCAAGTGTATGTATTTTTATCCCTTTTTCTTTTAATAATTTTCATAACTTTTGCTTTGTTTCATCTTATGTTGCAGTCTTAACAGGTCTGTTTTGTGTTGCATGTTAACAAAAGGATTTTATGTTCTGTCTGTGATGTTGTATACTCAGAGATGAATTGAACTGCACGTGTTCCACAGGGACTAAAAGAAGAGTTTGGGTTTTATGTGGATTTCATCTGAACTTTTACCATTTTGGAAATGCTTGAAGTACTCTAAAAGTTGAAGTTACTTATTTTAATAGAGGCAAAAGGTGACTCATCACCACTATGTGAGACACAGTTACAAAAACCTCTCACTTTTCCCAATATTCCAGTTGAAAGGAAGAGTTAGAGACTGTGAAACTTATTTGAAACAAGTCAGTTCAGGAAAACAGAGTACACTGGCTAGAGCTGCATTACTGCCCTTGTTTGAGATGATGCTCTTGGTATCAGCTGCTGTTTTATGGGCCTTAGTATTTCTGTTTATCTTGCCTGGATTAAACTTGGAATGCTGTTTGGCATCTGAATTATTTCTCAAGGCTAAATAAAAGGAAGGGAAAAAAAGAAGTTCTTCAAACTGAAGCTTTTAGTTTAATTAGTTTTAACCTTTTTTGGTCAAAAAGCTGCTCTTTTTTGCTTTTTTTTTATGAGGATGAAGGCTTAGGCTTTGTAAATCTGAAAATACTTTTTTTTTTTAGCTCCTTTGCTGTTTATAATACTTTATTATGCAGTTTTCCATAAAATAGCAGTGCTGATGTGCAGAGTTACTGACACAGCCCTCTTGTTTGAGATATTTGGTTGCCTTTAAAGACCTGGATACTCCCCAAGATACCATTTTTTTTCTTCTTTCCCTTCCTTCTCACATAGCCCAACATTACAAAGCCTCCTGTAAGAACCCTGTCCATGCTGCAGAGCAGAAGTGTCAGGAACTCACTGTGACTGTGCACATCTCCCCTCTCTCACCAGTTTTTCTCAGATTTAGGAACTGTTGGGAATTACTTTTTGTTGCTTACCTGGTATTTCTCATATGGCTCATGCATAGATTTGTGTGTCTGAACACACACACATGTACACACATGGAATTTATCTGTATGCAAGTCTAGAAATAGAAAAGATTGGATGGATGAAAATACAGATTCCTGAATCACTTTTCTTTTTACATACCTGCCAAATTCAGTTAGGTGACTGTAGTTGCTCTGCTGGTAGTTATTTGAACACAAAACATGTTCTGGCTGTGCTCTGACCTGGAATAAAATCTTTGCTAAGAGTGAGTGTAGGTATTGACAGAAAAAGAATTCAAAGAGAACAAAATTTTGAAATTATAAATGAGTACAGATCTGACAGGTACAGCAGTGAAATGAGATACTTTGTTAGGACATTGTCTTTGCAGTGTTAAAGCAGTGCTCTGTTAGATTTGGGTACTGGTAAGGAAATGAATGATTCAAGAAGGGATTTCTTTTTTTCCTCCCCCCTTTTTTTTTTTTAAGCTCAACTGTAATTTTGCTGACCTATATTCCCAGCACTTTAATAAGACAGTAAAGTCAACTTATCTCTGCAGTCATGACATAGAGTTCTCAGCAAGCAGGTGACTTTAAAACACACTCATTCCCCTTCCCTGGTGCCATCTGATGCTCCTTCCAGCAGGACATGGGGAATGTTGTCAAGCAACCATCGCCCGCGGGCAGTTGTGTGACATTTACTCTCCAGTGTCACAGTGCTCCTGGCTGTCAGACAGGGCCCAGCCAGCATCAGTGTGTCATCATCTAAATAAAGGCACAAGTGAGAGCTGCACGTGGAGAAAGTGGTAGAAAAGAAAATGCAACATTATGTTAGGAAAAAACCACCTAAAATTAGTCTTCCAAGGGCTGTTTGTCCAGAGGGTCCCTCTGAGGCAGCTCTGAACTGTGTGTTTGAGACCCATTAAGGCAGAAATTCTTGGTGCCCTGCTACACAGGGGTGAGAACTGGGCTGTTTGAACTGTATGGAGGAAAATCTTCTAAACACAGAGTGAGCTTGGTCACAATTAAGTGGACATTTACTTTTTATAGGGCTCGTTGCAAATGTCATCACTTCAAGTGCTTAGAGAACCCCTTAACGACTCTGAAAAGTGCTCTGCCCATTCCCCCACTCATTAAACTTTCAGGTGGAAACCTCCAGTCAAAATAGGAGGATTTTTGGAGCTTTATAATGCCTGTATAAAACTTGGCTGTCTGCTGAGATCACCTGTTTGAAAGCTTCCATTGCTTTATGTGCGTTTTGTGTTGCTTTTCGATGCATTTATATGTGCAATGCAGTGAAAGAGATCTTCTGCTAAGCAGATTTGTCCTGTATTAATTGCAATTAATTTAAAGTTGATTGAGTTAATATGGATTTTTGCTTGGTTATTGATAGAGGTAACTGCTGAGGAAGAAACATTCCAGCTTCAGATTAGGTTCTTCAGAAAATAGACCCAGCATTACTTTGGGGGTTTTTAAAATATCCTGTTTGTATCTCATATAATAATACAATGGTTTGGGTTGGAAGGGATTTTAAAGGTGATCTAGTTCCAACCCCCAAATCAAAGTAGACTCATAGCAACTTCATTGTTTTTAATTCTTTTGAACAAAGAGGTAGATGGAAATACAAAGCCACACTCATGCACTGTCCTGAATTGTTGTTCAGTATAAAATACCACTGGTAAGAAGTGGTACCAGAATTATCCTTCAGAATCCCTACAGAAGTTAAATCTCATCACTGGGATTTTCACTTGTCCTCACGTACATTTAGACAATTCCTTGTTATTACTTACAGAAGAAATTTTGGGAACTGCCTGTTCCATAACAGGAGCTGGCATCTCCTGGCAACTGTGTTCTAAGTAGAAACCATTTATCTTCTATAAGAGTATTTCTCTGTGTAACTGCTGGGAGAAGCTGTTAGCTCTGTAGAGTGCAGCCCTGAGTGTGAGCTGAAGGGAACACGAACAGTGAATTAGTGTGCTGCACTTAGGCTCGACAACATTGCCAGTGTAGGAAACAAAAAAAGGGCTTATTAATTCTGATACTTGTCTCTGTGGGAAATATGGGCCTACAGGGAAGAAAGCTGATGATTGTTTTATACAGTAAATTTCTGAAAGATTTGTGTTGACCAGCTGTTTATGCTTCAACCAAAAGTCCTGTTCTCTTGCCACCACCACCCCCTTTTTTTTTTTTTTTTCTTAGGGAATATACTATTTCCACGGGACTGAAGCAGTGCAGCAGTCGTTTCACTACAAGGTCTGTTGAGCTGATCAGCCATGAGACCTGGCTGGAATGCATAAATCCCAAACAGTGACTAGTTTAACTTGTATACAATTTATGTCTTGTTGGAATTGAAGACCAAGCTAGGACTTAACAGTACTGAGAGACCACGTGTTATTTTTCTGCTGAGTTCTGTGGAAGTCTGCAGCCTTTCAGAGTATTGCATAGTAAATATGAGTTGCTGTTAGCCACTATTAAATATTCTTAATCATCTTAGATGTCTTTAAAGCTACTATGTGGAAAAAAAAAAGAAATTATAAAAGATCCATAACTATTCACTGTTAACTATGGTGGAAATCTGGTAATTAGAACTCTTTTTGGATATGTCTCTGTTAATGAAATTAAAATACAGTGTTGAGTAATGCTTGTTTCTGCCTCAAAGCTTTGCTACTCTTGACACATGGAAGTTCCTTTAGATCAGAAAGCTTGAACAGCAAAACAAATGGACTGATAATTTACATGCAAATCCTTTAAGTTCCTAAAGCCTCAAAAATGTCATCCTTGCTCCAGAGTCCTACACCAGCTATTTAGCAGCCTCACAACTCGTAGTGACTTCAGCTCCAGAATAGTTTCCTTATCCCTGTTAGATTATCAGGGGTGCAAATGTGTTTTCACAATTGAGGGCAACGGAGACACAGGTTGTGAAATGGAAAACGCATTTCTTCTGAACTTCAAATGTGTGAACTTAGGGAAGCTGGATCAGATGGAACCCAAGATGCCAAAGCTTGTAGGAGGGTTGGTGTTTCCCCAGGAAAAACCTTGAGGAGGGTTAGTCTTGTTAGGTAAAGTTAGGTCAATAACTGCACATTATTTCTTAATGCAATACTGAAAAGGGAGAGAAACTCTTATCACTGCTTTTGAGAAAGCAGAGGGTGCAGGTGATTGGAGAAGGTGGGCATGGGTTGTCTTGAATGCAGTCAAGGAATTCAGGTTATCTAAAGAGTTGAAGGTTCTCACATTTTGTAGTCAGTCCCTGGTAGATGTCCATCCTTTTCTTGATGAGAAGCATAACAGTTTCCAGATAAAAAACTAAAGATATCTGTGATAAGACAGGGCTCCTATTTTTCATAGCATAATTTTATATGGAAGAATATCTATTCCCATATATTTTTCATAGCTATAGGTATTTTCAGTTTGATAAAGAATTCATATAGCAAAAGGAATTTCTGGCTTTGAACTGCTGGTGCAGATTAACGTAGTCAAAAATTTGAACTAGATACAGTTCTAAGAGTGCAAAAATGAACTGAACTATTATTTAAAAAGAAAAAAATATGCTTGAGGTTTCTTGGGATGTTCCTCCTTTTTTTGCATTTTCAAAGACAAATCAGTATCAGAACAGGGGTTCTGAAGATTATTATCTTTAAATGAGTTGGATTTTTCTTTCAGTAACCTTTTTGTCTGTTCAGGATGCAAATTTGGATCCTTCTTGCTGTGAAAAATTGAGGTGGGGTGCTAAATACCTTTTGGGCTTTGAAATCAAGGAGTGAGAAACTAAAATTCTTTAGGTCTGGCCCTAGTTGCCAACAAACAGAGGTAGAGCTGAAGCAGTTGTGTGACTGTATAACCTAGAAAGGGTGTCCTATAAATTTGAGCCTGGTTGGGTGACTGTGATGGATTGGATCCATTACAGGCATTAGGCAGAAGTTGTTTTTTCTTGAAGGTTGTTGTTAGATTTGTGCTGAGAGAAAATGTGTTGAGACAAGTGGCTTGTATGCAAGGCAGCTTCCAGTTTGGTAGCTGAAGGAACTGTTGTCGTTGTTAATTGTAAGGAACTAAATCAACTGCAGTGAACACTCCTAAAAATGCCCCAAGAACTTCTGTTTTAGCTAAAGACACTTATTTAAGTCCAGAATCTCATTTGTTAGGTGCTTCCTCTAAACAAGAACTTATTAGGCATCATTGGCCAGTATCTGTCAACTTAAGACAAGGTCTGAATTCAGTCAGTGCTTGATGATCTGTCCTGGCAGCCAGAGGGTGTGTGGAGGTGTCTGACTCAACCTGTGTGTCACCTGCACTGGGGTGGCCTCAGATCTCTGCCAGCACCTCTCCAAAGGGCTGCTGAAAGGAACAAAACCACAATAGGTGCATCCTTACATTGCATGAACAGAAAAAAAGATAGCAAAAGAATGAAGTTAAGAGTTCTGTACCCAATTCTAAATTAATTTTATTTCCTCTCAGTCTTGAGCTTCTCCCTATTGACACTTTTCCATAAAACTAATCCTTTTCCTTCATCAAAAAAAACCCTCTTTGAGAGGCAGCAGTGTTTCAGCTCCAAATGGAAGCGTTCTCTCCCACTTCTGTTATTTCAGGAAGTATCCAGTACCAAAATCTAAAGTAACCATAATTTTATTGCTAACTGGGGTGTTAAAGTGGGAAATGAGCAATCCAAAGAATATGAGATTGTCTGCATTGCTTTCAGAAAAATTGTCAATTCAAGGAATTGGTACCATTTTTCAGAAAGGGCAGCATGATGTACAAGAGCCTAGTTTAGGTTCTTTACTGCAGTTTTAATGTCTTGACTGGGAGCATAATCCACATGAAATTTGGTCAGTGCCCTCAAAGTGGTGCAAATGAAAGTGAAGACATGTCCCAGAAGATAAAAATTAATAATGCTGTCTTCCTTCAGGATGGATTCCTCCACTTTAGCACCTTTCCTGGAAACAGAAATAACGATTTGTGTAAATGTCCCTCAGCCTGCTGTGGCTGGAAATGGCATTGTTGGGAATAGGATAACAACAGCAACCAAAACCAGGCATTAGGAGAAGGGGTCACTACAAAAAGATGTTTTTGTATCAAATGTCTTATTTCTCCCTGGATTTTCTTAGCTAGTGATGATGTTTTACCACTTTCATTTCCAGTGCTTCGGAGGTCATCCCAAACTAGTCTCTCATTTAAAAAATAACATTAAAAAAGTCTGTATGGGTATTGCAATTGCATGAGCCATTAATTTCCATATGTGTACTTGAGATGATCCCAGAAAAGCATTGAATTTCGAGTCATGTATTCCAGCTCCCAGTAATTGCTAGAATAGTAATGTTGGCAGAAGAGTGCCCCTTGGATAGAAGTTTTACTTTTTTTTGTTGTCTTCCTCTTGTCTTTGTGTTTTTAGCCACCAGCTAAATACCTCCTGCCAGAACTGACAGCATCAGACTATGGGAAGAAGTGTGTGGTCATTGATTTAGATGAAACTTTAGTGCACAGTTCATTTAAGGTAAGTAAATTCAAAAGTGATCTCTTGCAGCTTTAATCTGTCAGTGAATGTTGCAGGAACTGTTAAGCCTCTTAACACTTGAACTCGTCTTACCGGCTCTCCCAGGATGCCTGGGAGTTCTCATTGCTGCTCCTATGATTATTCATCCTAATTTAGCTGTAAGGGGAGGAACACACGTATTGTTCTTTTATTTTTTGATTCTGAGACAGTCACATTGGCTGCAACAAGGCCTGGAATAGGTACTGACTTCATGGCTTTAAGTATTTCAACAAGAACCTGTATTTTAACAGGTACAAAATGTGTTGCTATGGAAATATGGGTTTAATATTTAGTTTTCAGAGCAGGAAAGCAAATACCATTTAGTTGTTTCTATTGAGTCAGTCACCTTTGAGAAGCAACTTTTATAACCCCTCAGATTTCAGCATGTGGTGGAAGTAGAGGTATTTTTCTATTGTTTAAGTAGGGATGAAATTGGGAGACTTCAGAAATAAAAATAATCTGTTGGCTCAGAGTACTGACAGCATTTCTGATTAGCAAATCTAATACATGATAAAGCATCTGCTGGTTTTATACATTGATTGGAGAATTTATAAGAATTAATAGTTACCTTACTACTGGCAAACTAAAATTACTACCTTTATATTCTTCCAGTTGTTGCACTCCACTTTTCACTGCAAGCTTAAACACCACTTTTTAATCCTTCACTAGTTAGTTGCCAGCATTTAAAATGCAAACTGTAATTCATGCTGTGGTTAGAATTTGGCAACAGGCTGTCTTTGTTGGCTTAAAGAAAACCTTATATGGAGATATTAGAACAAATACTCCTCTGCCTCAAACTAAAATTAAGATTTTTCTCTGTCTTCATTGTGTCTGATGGTATATAACAATTTATGGGGGTGCACAGGAACCCCTCAACCTCAGTGCCAGATTTGTCTTCTATACCCAGACTGAGTTTGCACTGGGGAGTTTTTCAGGGAGATGAGAAACACAGCTGGATTGGGAGGGGAGGAACCATGCCTTCCCATTTTACCAAAAATCAAAAGTAGGGAGGGAAAGCTGAATTTAAAAATCTAAATTTATATAATAATAATAATAATGAAGTATTAGGCTTAGTGTTATCTGAAAGGTAGAAATACAGGTTTGCTTTCTGAATGCTGTGGGTAACATTCAAATTATATTTAATGGGCATTTAAATGATATTAAATAGATATTTAAAAATGAAACTATTATTCTACTTAACGATGAGCACTGAATAACTTTTTGTGCTAGGAAAAGAAAACTGTTCCCTTTTTGTGTGAGGTCAGTAATGTTAGGCAGATGTTGGAGTTTCTGCAGTAGTAGTCTTATGGTTACAAGGGTGTTATCTTAATATAAAACCCTGTGAGGGGTGTTATATTTAATATAAAACCCTGTGTGTAATAGAAAACTAAGTGTTGGAGGAAAGGGCTTTAGTTGTTCAGGGGCTGGCACTGTCCAGTGGTGCTGTTTGGTTTTTGTTTCAGGAAGGGAAATACTTCAGCTGAATCAAGACAATTTATTATCATCAAAAATAATATGTTCCAGCAGAGCAGAGGTTTGAACACCTCTGTGCACTCTGCTCTGCCTGGATAATCAAGTTACTTCTGTGATTTCTTTTAGTTTGTGGGGTTTTTGGGGGTATTTTTGGTGGGTTTTTTTTCATTAAAACATGTCTGCTCTGACCAAGCAGGTCCCCACTTAAAAGCTGGAAAAACATACATAAATTTGTGATTTTTAGTACAAAAAAGGGTTTATTTAAAACACCTGATACTTCAGAATTCGTAATTTCTGTTATGAAATGGGCTTCATATTTCAAATGCAGATTACATGTTTTTCTAACACAACCAGAGCGGCAGAATATTTAAAGTGCTCTTTTATGAAAGCAGCAACATCTGAAGGAGGGTAATTCTCGTCTATTTTATGCCCCTGCATATTTGTGAAGCTTTAAGGAGGTACTAGTCTTTCATGTTAGGTGCATATTAAAGGAATAAAGTTTGGGGTTCCTTGGCAAGAGTAAAAAAGAAATAGATAGACAGGATAGTTATCATTCCCATCATAGAAACAATAATAGAAGCAAAAATAATAAATTTTTAAATCAAGGAGATGTAAACATGTTTTTTTGTAAAACGCATTAAACCACATGCAAGTGTGGAATGCAGTCGTATTCAAAACTGGCTGTGAAACGCTTTCAGAACATTTAAAATGCTGACTTTTTTATTTAAATAGAAACAGTTCTAACTGAAGATTTTCAGTGGAAATACATTGTCTCCTTTCAGGCTCTGTCTCTGTGGTTCCTGCTGGAGGCACGTACGTGCTTCACCTGCACAACCCCAGAAACCTTCACCCAGCAAATTGTTGGAGACCTTCCTCCTCTCTCCCCACCAAGACAAAGCACAGAACCCCAGTCCACGCTCCCTTTCCTTATCACTTGTGCCAACTAGAAAACAACATAGTACCTGAAATTTAAGTGGAGGAAGCAAATATGTAGTTAAGAGTAGTTTGGTCAGTGTTACAAAGTCTGAGGGTGAGCTTTATTTGTTAGGAAAAAGATGGAAGTCGTTTAAACAGAATATGCTTTTCTCTGACATCTGGTTGGTGTAGCTACTGTTAGGATTAAATTTTGTAAAAGCTGTAGTTTTATCAGTGGATTTCAAAAACCTCAGTAGCTTGCAGTGACCTCTTCTTTTTCTGCTGCTGCAGAGTATTTCTCTTGCTTAAGGGAGTCATGCATATATAAATTCTTCAAGTGTGTGCAAGCCTTTTCAAAGTCTGCAGGGAGCTGGCACCCGTTGGAAAACTGGTGGCTGAGGCTTATTGACAGTTCGTTTGGGTTTCTTTTTAAGGTGAAGCTTCAGAACATTTTTGTGTACTTCTTCTGTGGCTGTTGGACATGCTGCAGAGTACCTTCTCTCTCTGAGGGGCTCCATTTAGGGAACAGATGGAAGCCTCCCCTCTGTCTTTTCCTGAAGCAGAAAGGGGAAGTTGCTCAGTGTCAGCTAAAAAGAAAAAAAAATCTGGATTGAACTGTGTGTATAACTGTGTGTATTTGAGGAAATCTTCAGGTCGTACTCGCACAGGGGTCATCAGCAGAGTGGAGTTTTCCAGCTTCATCTGCTCCAGAGATCTGATTGCCAATACTGGTTGGTCAGGATGAGTAGATTCCGTGTAGCCTCTCCTTTGCCCTCTTGCCCAGCACTTCCAGGTGTCAGATCAAACTCTCTTCCTCATTACTTTGCTCCGGAGAGAGGGTGTTGCCCTCCATAGAAATTCCTGCGGTCATTTTGCTCTCCTCGTAGGAAGGTTTGTTCATGGTGCAGTTAGAATCTTGTTTCTCCAGGGAATGGGATCAAAGTGGTGCTGTCAGGTTCCTGCTGCAGGATTCTCTTTTCCCACCATTTTTCACAGAGCACCTGTTGAGGCTCACCAGTTTGTGATCTGCTCTTTACCTTGGCTGCTTCTCTGCTTTCTTGGCACCCCCTTGCCCCCCTGAGTGGGTCTGAAGTCTGTTTCTAGTCTCACAGATTCTTCAGGGGCGTCTTCTTGGTGGTTCCTGAGATCAGTCTGATCCAGAAAACCAGGTGGAAAGGTCTGCACAAGTGTAGTAGAGCTGAGTGAAGACGTTTTCCAGCCTTAGCTTAGTAACACCAGTTACCAGACTGCTCCCAGCCCTCGTTCTAGGCTCTTATCCATGGAGCATATTGTCTGTTAATCAGTCATGTTAAAATTGTATTTGGCAGCTCTGTCTCAGCCATTTCCAAGCTGCAGATGATGGAATGAGTTACAAGCTTCAGCCAGGCATGTTTACATGGCTACTTTTTTATCATCGACATAAAGCATGAGCTGTACCCAAGGCTTCTGCCAAGCTGGGTGTCCATTTGAACTAGTAAACATTGTTAGCAGTGTGTTCCCAACTACCACTGCTGTCTAGCCAAGATTAGATTATGTACTCTTAAACTGCCTACAAGGCCACTTTCCTGCTTTCCAAAGCAGTTTTACTTGACCAGCAGTTTCTCACAGTAAGTCTTAAGAAATAAGTTGTGATCGACAGGCTAGAAAAGTGGATTCAAGGACTTGGGCAGAGTGTGTCTGCTCTTCCCCTTGGAATTAAAATGCCATTTTACATGATTAAATTGATTGCCATTGGTTCTTCAAGTGTGGCATCTTGAGAATCAATTAGCTATACAACTTGAGTCTTGTTATATTCAAGTATAACCATTAGGTATTACTGTTACCACTGTCTTTACTTTTAATTAATTACTGCTTGATGACCCAGAACAGAATACGTGAAGCACATAGCTGATTTTCTTGATTATCAAGTATCCACACAGACTTGATGGAAGAGTTTAGCCAAATAGATGTTTTCCTGGTAAACAGACTCAGTGGTAGAGGGGGTTATTCAGGCAGTGAAGTGTATTACGTTGCATGAAGCTCCAAAATATGAGAGAAGAGGGAATTGCAGCATCCGGGAATACAACTGTGAGGCTTCTGACGTGTGTGTGAAGAGCACACACAGAGTGAATTTGTACAGTCAGTAATGCTTATTAACTTGTTCCTGAGAAGTAGGTGCTCTTCCCTTTTACAGGTCTGAAATTTTCCCTCCAATGATGGCGTTTTTAATGTTGGTTGTTTCCTTGTCATTCTTTGCAGCCAATTAGCAATGCTGATTTCATCGTTCCTGTCGAAATCGATGGAACCATACATCAGGTAAGTGCTGTTGTTCCTTCAGCATCATGTCCAGAGTGCCCCAGAGTGTTCTCTTTTTCCATTTGCTGCTTTGCATTCAGTAACCTTTGCAAAACACGGAAACTGTGTATTCTGGAATGTACCATCCAGAAAGGCATCCCTGTTTGATCAGGTAGAAACTCTGTCTCAGGACTTCAATACTTGATTCTTTGTCAATTTTAAAACATTTTCAAACAACAAGTCATCTAAGAATGGGATTTCAAACATGACTAGAACCCAGAAAAAGCTACTGGAATACTGCATTTCCCATTCCTTCCAAGACAAACAGGACATAAGTTGGCTTTAATGTCTGTTGGTAGCTCATATGGACCAAACTTTACAAAGGTAGTAAGGAAGAACAGACATTCCTCAGGTTTTTGTGGCAGTCTGTGTTTAATTTCTGTCCCCTTTTATTCCTGTAAGTAATAAAAGTTCCTCTGATAGGAGGGGTTTTTTTATATACTTCAGCATATTTTAAAAGGTCTGGACAAAATTGCGAGGAGACTAATTTTTATGTCTTACTCTTTAAGAACTTCACTTATGGCTCTGAGAAATGGTTTTCAGTAAATGCAAAACACCCATAATTTGAAAATCAATCCCCTTCATGTATTTTAGCTTGGTCTTTAATCAGTAGTCTTTTCTGAAACCCCCAAATGAAAGAAATTACAGTGCCATAAATTTTCCTCTTCAGACAGACATTGAAGGTCTTGCTGGAGATGAGTTAAGCAGGTTAATTTGAAGTTGAGCCCTTCTGATACATGAACCTTGCAAATTGTTTGAAGCATCTTCTCTGCTGGGTGTTGTAGGTTACAGATAATGCAGTCATTGAGTTGCACATCTTCCCTGGATGTGATTTAATGGAGATTTTAAGAACTTTAATTGTTGAAATGTTGGGGGGTTTTATATGGATTATTTTTACTTGGACAGAGAGTTTTGTATTTTAATCTTGGACTAATTGATAGATTGTAAAGTTCATAGTTTCGTTTCATTTCCTCTTATGAAAACTACCCATGTAATTGTCACTCTTAAAATAATTACTAAATACCAGTCAGTGGACAGAAATGTGCTTTAAAGTAATAGTTGCTTTGACAGTTTTTACACTGTGCCTGTTTTCTGTGGAAAAACTCAATATCTAGGTTACTTACACCTGTAACGTTCAGCAGAGCTGATGCTTAAAACACTAAGTGATGTTTTGGGAGATTTGTGATACTGTCAATCCTGGTTTGATGTGGGCTTTAGTTGTGTTTGGTGCTGTAAAACAGACATTTTCTCTCCTAAAACTTCATAGAATGCTTTTGAAAGTGAATTTTTGAGTGGCTTAGAATTCTCACCACTTAGCTTGTCAAGGTGATATATTTACATTTCGAAACAAATCTCAATAAAAGACTATCTGGGCTTTACAGTCAAGCACTTCAAAAGCCAGTTGCTTTTCCATTCCCTGCTGCAAACTCTGAAATTCTTCACCAAACGTGATGCAGTTTGGCACTTGAGGTGACTGCATGTGGGGGAAAAGAGAAAACAGCAACAAAAAAATCCCCAAACAAACAAAAACCCCACAACTGGCCAGAGGGAGTGGATTTTTGGATCTCCTTCTCCTTAACAGAGAAGATCGAGTGAAATGAGTCTCTGACTGTGCTTTGCTGGAGACTTCCTGCATAATTTTCAAGGATATTGCTTAATCCCTTTTGTATTTCCAGTTTTTAATCTCTTAAAATATCCAGTTCTTAATCTCTAAAATAGGTAAATACCTCAGTCACATTTGGGTGGTCAAAATGAAGTTAATTGTGAGGAATTTGTGATTCTTGAAATAAAGGTAATTTACGTGTCACGCAGAATAAGCAAAGTCTGTGTTTGTAACACCTCTGTAGGCAAAGTAATGTCCTGTCACTCAGGCATCTTTTTTTTTTCTTTTTACACTGTGACAAACTAAAGGGCAAAAAGGGATATTCTGGCTGAGTCTGTGCATTAACACAGGCTGTGGAGCTTTGACAACCTGTTCCCGCCTCAAACCTGTAATTCTTCAGTCACTTAGAGCATAAACATGAGTCAATTTTTGTTATTTCTCAGAATTTGTCATCTGGGTAATGCTCATCCATTTTCCTAAGCAGTTCATACACTCAAAGATTAATCATTGACCTTGGGAAATACTTCCATGTGTGTAAAACACCGTGGGATATGTGAGATGTTGTGGAACCATCCTGCCCACAGTGCATATCCCCACCTGCTTTACCAGTAAACCTGGTACCTTATCAGGCACGAGATGGTCTGACAGATTATTGTCGTTCTTGAACTCTGCCTTAGAGACAGAACAAACAGGGAAAAAACCATTTCAGAAGTGCCCATTCAGGGAGAAATTTGAAATAACGTGAGATTGTTTGGGTCTCGTGCACCAAAAACACGAGTTGTGGCAAATTCAGTTGCTGTGCGCTTGAAAGAGTTTTGAGGTTTGCATACCTGACAAGTTTTTTCATGGTAAATGCTGTATTTTTTGCTGTTCAACAGAGGTATTCAAAAAAATACTGTCTTTAGTTTGGGGAGTTTGTTTTCCCTTACATAATTTATAATCCAAAGCTCAGAGAAACTCTTTTTTTTTTATATAGGGAGGATAATTCATCATCTTAAAGGGTGCTTGGGTAAACGAGCTTCCCAGATTAAAAAACAGCTTTTCTGAACACCCCTTTTCCCTCTCCCATCTTTCTTACTCTGGCCCGAAATACCTTATCTTTGGGAAGGATTTGTCATTTGATTTTGGAAGGAAATAAATCACGTGTGGAAGCACCTCCCTTTCTTTCTGTTGTGGGCCTTTAGATGCCTGCAGAGACTGTACCCATCTGAGGGCAGCTGGAATTCCAGGAGAAGAATCCCACGCTTTGTGTTGGGAATGGTGGCACAGACACAGCAGGGCAGTTCTGATGTGAGCTGACCCTCTCTGGCCAGTTCTCTCACTTCACCCTGGTTCTCTGGATAAAAGGAAACCAGAGCTGGTCTCCCACTCTACCAAATTATAAGGAATAAACTGTGGGAAGTTCAGTGAAATGTGTTGCAACTGAGAGGAGGCTTATTGAGGGTGGAAGTAGTGGCTGGGGAAAGATGTTCAACCTTGATGTAACTTCTGCCTTCGGAGCTGCTTCCCACTGAACGAGTGCAGAGTGACCAAAGCCCCCACATCAGAAACTGCATGTTAAATGTAGCTTTAATCCCCAGTAAGGGAAGATTTTTAGGTTATAGTTGTCCTTTTGTCTTTTATCCAAATGAGTTGCAGTGCATTTGTGCCTTGCTGTCGGTGTCAAAGTGTAAAAGGAGGCAGCCAGGAGGAGTTTGGTGTTACTTGGAATTTCATTCTTAAATTTAATTCGTTGAGTAAAACTGGTTTTTAGTGTTTGGTTTTTTAGTTCAGTTAACAATTGCTTGGTTTAGTTGTTGAAAGCTAAAGAAACATTTGACCTGTGCACTTTGAGTGTAATATGCAAAATGTTTTTTAATAGTGTGTGGGGAAAAAGCTGTTTGAATAATAAACTTCCTTTCTGTAAAGCACAAAATCCATGGATTTCCTTACAGAAGGCTGTGGCCTGGTTCAAGTAATCCAGGATAGGCTGTATCCATTCTAACTGGCCTATTCTTGGTTACTTGCACTGGGAGACAACCACAACTGTGTGACCCAGCACGAGGAGGCTCGAGGACATGTCTTATTTTCTGCTCAGAAGATGCACCAACCCACGGAACGGGAGATCACGGGAGTTGGAGTTGTCCTGGGCAGATTTTTTTGGTCATTACTTGCAGATTTTGTTATTGGAAACCAGGTTTTGGAAGCCAATTCTTTGTGTCCCATTTAATTGATCAAAATGGAGCTGGGTTTTTCTTCTGGTTTCACAAATACTGAGTCTCTCTAGGTTAAGACTGCTTTGAGGTATAGAAAATTTATGTGGAAATACAAAATGCTTGGGAACAATTAAAGATAATTACTTGTGTTCTGCCATTAGCAGCTGTAAGAATCCTGTGAAAACATGCCTACTGCCTGATTTGTGCTTAACATGTGGAGAGTAGGGTTCATTTTAAATAATAAAAAGAAGACTGTATTCCTCCAAATTCTTGCTGTGATAAGGAAGAAATTAGTTAACACACAACACACAAAAAAATTGGAGGGATATGTATATTTTTTAATGCCCTAAAGACAGTATATAAATCTCAGAAAAATGCCAGGAGCCAGTTAGTCTAGAGACTTAAACTGAAGCCATCAGGCAACAGAGGAAAAAGCCAAGCCACAAATAACCAGGCAGCATTGAGATTCAAGTCCAGCCACTAACAAAGTAAAGGGGGAAAAAATTCCAAATGAGGAGGAAGAGGAGAAAAGAGCTGCACTGTCAGCTGAAGAAAGCTTTTTATGTGAAGTAAACCAAAGAGATTTTGTAGCCCAGGATACCAGTACACTTGGAGTTGCTTCCAGGGGCTAAGTAGGACTTCCCAAAGAAAACTTGAAGGAGAATAACTATCCAAAGTATTAAGATATGTTGTTCTGCCAAAGAAAAAAAAATCAGTGTTGTTAAAAAAAGAAGGGGGAGGGAAGGAATGAAGGCCTTTTACAGAGGGAAATAATTAAAGAGAAAGTTTATTGAGACTTCATCCTGAGAGATGACATTTATTATTGATCAGGCATTTAGCATGAGAAGCAAATCTGTTGGCCAGATCCCAGCAGGGAAGATTTAAGGCAAAACAGCAAGAAACTCAAGTAGTGGAGGTTGTGGGTGCCCTTTGGTGGAGCAGGAGATCTAAACTGCAGAAGGGGGACAGCACAACTTAAAATGCTGTGTATTTATTGCTAAACACTGAGGAGGTGCAGCATTAGGAGACCTGCAAATAGCCAGAAGAGCACTTCCTGCAAGGACTTGCCTGCAAATACAGCACAAGCCTGTGGTTTGGGAGCTCTTGGGCTGCAGCTCCGGGGTTGATTTACTGTGTGCTCTCCTTATGGAGGAGGTGGGTTATGTTGCAAGCAGCAAAGTTCATATCCTTGGCAGGGAGTTTGTAATTACATTCCAAGTGGAAATACTTTGCCAGCAGGGGAATAGATAGGGATGGAGAGCAAAGAGGAGTCTTCTTTTGCTGTGGCTGAAAACACTGGGCTTTAGAAGGGAAATTAATGTTAAATTCCAGCACTAACTATCTAGTTAAGAGTCTGGGGTGCCCCTTTTGTGCCCTCAAAAATATAATTTAAGGCTAAAGAATTAAAAACTTCATTATTAAGGAGTAACTTGGATCCTGCTATCTTTCTTCTTACAACTGGGAAGTTGGATAGTCTCTGGGTACCCAAAAGCAGGGGGGCTGCAGCTGTCTTTTTATCTGTGTCTTTAAAAAATTCAAAGATAGAATTTAGGAAATACTACAGAACAACTTTGTTTAGTAAGACTTAATGAACAATTAATTGCATTGTTATAGGGGAGGAAATTACTTGGTTTATGCCTGGTGGAATACAGGAAACATTGCTGTAATTGTCTGGAAAGAGTGGTGTTGAAGTACATCTGTTAACTGTCTTTACTTCATAAAATGTCACATTTATTTGATGGGTGAGGTGCTGCTGTGATTGTTTAAAAAAATATATATGAGTTATAAATTGTTATCTGTATCAAACTTTGAATGTAATGTTTATGAGGCCAGAAATAGTTTAGATAAATTTCATAGGAATGACTTAAAGAAGGTCAAGGCTTCATGGTATGATCTGTATGCTACATAAAGTGGAAGAGTAATTAACATTTCTGATTTAGTCATTGAGGTGCAGCTCCATCGTATATGTTGTTAATAAAACTTTGCTTTCAGATTGAGGTTTTCAGTTTCCAATTACACACTTTTTTTCTTTTGCTGGAGGCTTTAATTGTTACACTTCAGTTCAAGCTGCTGTTTCTGTATTTTTCTCCTTCAGGCCTTTTCTCTGGGTACCTCCATTTTTTTACCTCTTATTAATATGAAGCTAGTAAAACACATAAAATTAATCTAGTTTAACATGTCAAAGAAGGAAATTCCTGAAATTTCAGTCGGTTCTATGCCAGACTTCTCCACTTGAAATTTCCAGTATTGAGGATTATTTGCCAAACAAAGAAGATAAAATGCTGCCAGTGTTTTCTCTCAAACTTCTAATCTAACTGCAAACAAGATAGATAAATATTTTTTAAGCAGACTCCCCTCTTCAGCTTCCCAGTATGTTGTGAGCTACTTCCAAGCTTTCTGAGCAGCAGTTATCTTATCTTGGTATTTTCTGTGAATGCAAAATCATCTTGCTTGCTCTGGAAAGAGAGGCAGGGAGGCCCTAATATTTGTTAATCAGGTTGTTGACAGTAGGCAGCCAAGCTGCCTGTGTGGATGTCAGTGCAAAAAGGCAGGACAGCATTGCTGAGAGCAGGATGCTCAAGAGGAGAGAGATCTTGAGTATTTGCCATCTTTAGGGCAAGCTCCTCGTAGAAGATGCTGCAGACTTTCTTTTGAAAACAGCATTTTTAGACATTCTGCGTGGTGCTGGGAATGCTTTTGGTGAACAAAGCTCCCTGCAGAGCTGGATGACTGATAACTCTCCATGGTGAGATGTGGTGCTTAGCACCTGGAATTTAAAAGAATGAAAGAATTAGCCACAGAGAGAAAACAGCTCCCTGTTGTGCAGTTCCTGTCATCACAAGAGTTTTCATCGAATTTATTCCCTCCGTAAAGCTCTTCAGCACCGAAGGCACCAACACCAAAATGGTTTTGGTTGAGAGACGCGAATCCTCGTTCCTTGAGAAGGCCTCCTGTCTCTCTTTGCCTTTAATGAGATTTTTCCAGAAGCATCACTCCAGATGATGCACAGTGTTTGCAATGGCATAATCAGCATGGGGTTTGGCAGCCTGTGCGTGCCAATCTCTCATTATTGGATCTCTACTTTTATCTTGTGCACTTCTTTTTTTATTTTCAGCATCTCGTTTGAACTGCTTCCCTGTTAACTTTTGTTCCTTCAAGTGTTGGGATTGCAGGAGTGGTTTGGTTTGGTTTTTTTTTTAAATTTTCCTTGAGCACCATCTGACCTAAATGTCATTATCATTCCAGGTTTATGTTTTGAAACGACCACATGTGGATGAGTTTCTTCAGAGGATGGGAGAGCTCTTTGAATGTGTACTCTTCACAGCCAGTCTAGCCAAGGTTTGTTCCTCTCCTCATCTCATTAACCTTTTCAGTGCTGGTCAGTGGACTTTTTGGTTGGGTTTTCTATGGATAATTATTTCCACAGTTGGTACTATCTTAATTTTTCCCCTTCTTTTCTGCTTCTTTGTCTGACAGTGTGTACTTTGTCTGCTAGTGTGTGGGTAAGTGTTTCCATGGTAACACCATCACATATGGGCTCGTCTCATAATGTAGCCTCCATGCATTGCTCATGATGCCAATATGAAAGGCTCACAAGTTACCATGGTTATAGTGAGAAATTAGAACAACTAGTGTGCGAGTAAAGCAGCACATTAAAGCTGGGCATGAAATAAAACACACCGAATTAATCGCCATCCGCACGACCAACCAGTGACTCAGAAATTTGCTGAAAATTGGGAACACGTTTTTTTGGGGTTTTGTCCTGTCAAGGTGCAATTGCAAATCTGGAGTTGGAAAATGAGACGTTTTTTTGCAAAGCCTGAAACGTCAGCAGGAATATTTTGTGCCCTCTGGTCTGCAGTAGCGGTAGTAGTTCGTAGGTAGTTTTGTGGTAGATGTTACAGTAGTGGACTGATCTTAAATTCTTCACCTTCAGTGTACTGTATTTGTGGTGTCTTGTTTGTAAAGTTATATTGGTTATTTCTAAATAATGCTCTAGCATGGCAAGCTTTTAGTGCAACCTAGTGATGGTAGAAGGGGGCAGGACCCTGATCTATAATGCCTTCCTACCAGAGGATTCTACCCTGAATTCTCTTTACCATGTTCTGTTCAGTTGTGTTGTAAAACTCCTGAATACTGCAACAATTTCATACTGAAGTAAGGTGTCTGTTAATTTTTCATAGTCAGAAGATGATTTCAACATCAGTTTTGTTTCTCAGTTTAAAATACAGAAAAAAAATATAGCAAAATGGTAACTCCTACCCTGCAATAATAAGCTACAACTACCTCTTTCAAGTATGTAGTTATTCATGTTTTGGTTTATTTGGATACTTTTTCTTGGTCACTTTATATCAATTGTTGGATTCTAAGCTGTGCCTCACCTCAAGTATCATCTTATGTATAAAATGAGAATTTCTCTAGTATTGTGGTATTTTTCCTAATAACATCTTTGCCTGATCCTCTGTGGCCCAGTTATGCAATTTGGTAACCTTAAGAGTCTTACTGACCCAGTCACTCCAAGGGCATCACTTGGAAAAGCCACATCAGGCTCAGATGTGTTCCTTGCAGTTTATATTTAGAGGCACATGGAAACAAATCAGCTGTGGAAATGCTTCCTGTAGATTTTCTGTTAGCACTGGCTGGTTTTACAGTAATGTTAGTTGAGATCTCTGGATCCATCCATCAACCTCTGGAAAACTCTTACAGTAACTCTTAAGTTGGCCCTAAGAATAAAACCTAATCAATAAATCACAGAAAACATCAGAGTGCAAGTTAGCCTTCTGCAGAAAGATAATTGTCCTACTTTTGCATTATCTCTTTATTAATCACTTCAGGTTTGCAGGCAAGTAAGTTAATTAATGAGGAGCAAGGAAGAAAACGGAGAAAGGGCATTTTATCTGAGATTATTTCGTGTCCCTCCTTTGCCTGGCTCTGTGAACCAGCCTTATCTGTATGCTGCTAACTCCATGTTTCTGACTTCTATTTTTAAGTATGCAGACCCAGTGGCCGACTTACTGGATCGCTGGGGTGTGTTCAGGGCAAGGCTCTTTAGAGAATCCTGTGTTTTCCACCGAGGAAATTATGTGAAGGATCTGAGTCGACTGGGACGTGAGCTGAGTAAAGTTATTATAGTAGATAATTCTCCTGCATCTTACATCTTCCATCCTGAAAATGCAGTAAGTATTCGAAGTACTGGAGCGTGACTTTATCTTTCTGTTCCTTGCCCAGACCTTCTGATTCAGAAAATAACCTTTCAGAGCCCTGTCTTGTATTAGTTTCTGTATTTTCTTAGGCTGCAGGTAGCTTCTGGGATTCACTGCCAAGTGGTGAAGGACATGGGCAAACTGATCTTGACAGCGTGTCATAGCCATGGCTGTTCATGTGCTTTCAGCTTTAGCTTGTGGCATGAAGTCCAACAGCTCTGAGAAATACCAGGTGGTGTGGAACCTGAGGAACTAACTTAGCTCTAAAAACCAAAGCTGCCCTGCAGCACAGCTTTTGTTCTTTGCAGTGGTGATTACAGATAGAATGGTTTGTTTGAACAACTTCTTGTACTCCCGTCTTTTTTCATTTTGGGAATGAAAAATATTTTATTAGGCAGGAGAATGAATGCTTTGCTGGTTGCTATCTGAAATCTGTGTTTGCAGGCAAGGGAAGGAAAAAAAATCAAGATCCTGTTGTGTTGTTATGCTTCTCCTTCAAGTGTTTTTGTGATAACTCCCTTCATAATTAGAAATGTTAGCCAACAAATTCATCAAGTTTTAGGAACAAGGATAAAAGACAGGCAGTAGTACTTCAGGGGTGAGTAATTAGGAGCAGTGTGCATTGTCACTGTGTGTTTGGTGGCTCCAGGAGCTCGCATGGAATGGTCTGGCACTTGCTCCCTCCATGGCTGCAGTCAGTACAGATGCTCACAGCTGCTTTGTAGCTGCCAGGGTAGAAGCTGGAACTCCCTTACATCTACTGACTTTTAAACAACCAGGCTGTGCAGTGCTTTCTTTGATGTTTTTAGGCTGTTGTCTGTGTGAACTGTTAAAATTAGTGTAGGAAAATTTTTATCAGGACCACTGTTTTCCGTGGTCCTGCCTCTCTGGAATGGCTTTTTTTTTTTTTAACATGAGCTGTTTATCTTGCAGCAGGCAGCTTTTAAGTTCAGATCCTAAAACTGTGATGCCTCAAGTGATGTGGTGAAAACATTTCTCTAGTTGGTGCCGCACGTGGTTTAAAGTTGCCATTTATAATAACCAGGAGCTGAAGCTCTAAATTTATGTTCATGATTAAAATCAAAAACCTGAACCAGATCTTCGTTTGGTATCTCAGAAATCAGTGCCAAGAAAATAATGAGCTGTAGAAATTTGGGAGATGAAGTTAAGGGCCTTGTCAGAGTGGTTTAATCATGTATAGAAAAGTGCTGCTAGCGAACTGATACTTGAGTCTCTGCAGAAACCAGAGCTTGTAACAAGATCCAAGATAGTCTTTAAAAGACCTCAGTGCACTTCCATCATGAAGATACACATCCAGCCCACATATTTAAGAAGGGTTATTACATGCATTATTTTCTGAACCTGTTCTCGAGGTCTTAATATTTTAATCTGAGCTCTGTTCTGTACTCGCTGTTAAATATTTCCTCCAAACCCCTTGCCAGAAGGGGTTGTTGCTGCATTCCTCTGTCTGGTGACTCACACTGATAATTCTTAGAGAGGGGAAAAAAAAAAAAAAGACTTGCCTGTAAATAAACTGTCAGTGCAGCTTTATAACCTGTGTCTTCCCTCCAGTCTGTTCTGGAATGTTAAGGAGGCAGAGCAAGTCGAGCTGCCCAGTGTGGGGTCACGTAGGTGACCTGGACATGCAGGTGAAGGTCAGCCTGTCCTGCAGTTGGCTTTGGGGTTGGGGTTGGGTGCTAGAAAACATGGGCTTGAACCCGGTGCTCCACCTAAATGCTAATGATTAGCAATTTGCCTTATTGCCATGATGAGTGTTACGGGACACCCACACAGGCAAAACTCACGTGTCCCCTCACATCATGAAACCCTCTCAGTGTTTGTTGGTTGCTTTGTTTCAGGTGCCTGTGCAGTCCTGGTTTGATGACATGACAGACACAGAGCTGCTAGATCTTATTCCTTTCTTTGAAGGACTAAGCAAAGAGGAAGAAGTTTACAGTATGCTTCATAAACTCTGCAACAGGTAGCCCTTAACTTTGACTGACTTCTGCTACTAGATTGCAGTTGCTAGAGGCTGTCTCCATCTTTTTCAGCTCTTTCAAATGTAAGCTTTGGGGAGGTCACCCCTGTCAGAAGTGCTACTCTTGATCTTCCTGTTACATTGGACACGAAGGACAATCATGAGTGATGCTCTTAAGCCTTCAGAAGCCTGACTCCTAAGGTCATGTGTTCAGACTACTTTTTTAAAGGAAAAAAAAAAAAGAAGCTATTTTAAGTGGGACTCTTTTAATTAATTTCATAAATGGACATCTTTTACTGGATCAGCTTTTCTTAAAACATGCCAAAAAAAAAAAGAAGCTTGTATTTCAGCAGTTGAATTTCTCTCCCTTTCTTCCCCTCCCACTATGCAGACAATTTTACCCCCCTGCTTAGAGCAGTTGACCTGACTCTGAATTTTTTCTTACAGAATGAAGTGCCTTTTTGAATGTTATTTTAAGATAAAAAAAATTCATTTTTGTATAAGACGTATTTCCAGACATCTTTTAGTCTTGTATTGTCTAAATGCTTTAAAAAGGAAAAAGGAAAAAATTTTATAGAGCACTGTAATATATAACAAAGGAAAAAGTTGAAACCAAGATGCTGGGTTCCTGTCTCCACAGTGACATTAAGTTGCATCACATTTTGTCACGCTCGGAAGGTTCGGGCGTTTCGTGGGAGGGGTGAATTGGGTTCATTACATGGTTGTTTCACCGATGATGATTTTGGGCACAGTTTGGAACATATCTGCAGTTGTTTTGAGCGCTAGGGAATGATGGAATTGAGAAAACAAGGTGGCTGATAGACCTTAAAGCACCTTCTCTTGTAGACAGATGAAGTTCTGTTGTCTCTGCTTACGCACAACTGCCATGCCTCTCGATTTTCGGAAAACAATTATCTTGGGAGAACGGGGAGGAGGAGATCTATTTATTAGTTTAAGGTTCTTTTCTTAAAACAACCCTTCTGGGTAAGCTGGATATGTGTTGAGCTGTTTGGAGTACTTTTTTCTTTTAATTGCTGCTACTGTATACTCACCAAATGGAGTTGACCATCGGCTGTTATACTGTTTTTGCCACTGTGCCTGTGCTATGAAACATTTTCTGTAAGCTGCAAACTTGGGCAATAAATAAAATGCAGGCTTCATAACCCACCCCCATGGATTAATCCAATGGTATCTGAAATAGCAGAGAACTCAGTTAAAAGGTGACCTGTAAAGGGTATTTTTTTTAATTCCTTTTTTTTTTTTTCAATTGGGGTGAAGCCCTCTCCTTTCGTTGGGATATAAAAATGCAAAAAAGCATTTTGCTCGCATCTCTGATTTGTATTTCTTTTTCCCCCCAAGCTGTAAGGTACAGATTGGGAGCTGTATCGAGCTTTGCTAGAAGGGCACAAGTTACTAGCCTAGACTAAAATGGCTCCTCTGGCCTTGGAGTTGAGTTAGACTCATCTCCGAGTCTGAGAACCTGCTTAGCATCTTCTGCAGTGTCAGAGGTGCTTTTTCAGTTGAATAACTTTTAAACATTTTAAGCCTTTGAAGAAAAGGCACACCTTTTCTTTCTTACTTTTTCTCCCCCTTTCCAGTGTCACCTTTTAATTATCCTCCACCCCAGAAATCTGCAAATGTAAAAAAGTGCAGCTGTGTTTGGCTGTCATCAGAGAAGACTAAATGGACTATTTGGTGCTTCTAATTAGCCTCGTGCTAAACTCTGAATTGCAGATCCCCTTTGCCTTTCCTGTTTCTCTCGCAAAGTCTTGAAGACTTGAGGTAAAAAAAAAAGACAAAACCAACTTTTTTTGCGATGGACTTGGCTTGTGATCCTCGTCTAAAACCATTGGTGAAGCAGCTTAACAACGTTCATAGAAGGGCAGGCAGTGAGTAGGTTGTAGGTACAGTATAAAAGTGAGCAGCTGTGCTCCAGCTGTGGCTGCACCCAGGGGTGTTGGAGGCAGTCCCGTCACACTCTGTGTGAGTCCGTATGGCATCACCGTTTTGTTTCTTACCAGCTGGCATTACCTTAGTACTGTACAATTCTGTGCCACAACAAAAAGACAAAACCGTCAAATCTAAAATTAAAAAAAAAAAAAAAAAGCCTACTTTGTTTAAGAAAAAAAAACAGGGGGAAAAAAAAAGAGAGAGACGTATGGATTCTGGTTAGTCCATTAACGTTCCCTTTCTCGGTTTAAGATTGTTTAATTTTGTATTTGACTTCAGAGTAACGAAAACCGTAAGCTGCCAAAAAAAAAAAAAAGAAAAAAAAAGAAAAAGTTGTTCTCTGAGCAGTATTTTTTTTTTCAACTGCGTTTTGCGGCTTCTGGGCTTCAAATGCAGTTTGCAGGGAAGTATTCAGGTTGTAGTTAGTCGTGCAGGTATGAGAGGAATGGCTGAAAAAAAAAAAACAAACTCAAAGACTTTTCTCGCAAGCGTTAGACCAAACAGACAATAAATAACCCACCGTGGTGACCTGTTGTACGTGAGACAAACCATGTCATCCGTTTTGCATCTCTGAAAGCAGCGATTTCATGAACCAGTTGCCTTAAGTCTGTGAATGAATGTTGACTATTAAAAGTGTCTTGTATTGTTCTAAAATCCACATAGAACGGGCAACTGAACTTCTGCACCAGCTTCTGCAGGAAGGGTTCTGACGGTGTTCTGTACAACCGTACTTAACACTGTATTATTTTGGCTCTTAAAATCCACAAATTTAAAAACAAAAAAAAAAACCAACTTATTTTAATAAGTTAGTTTTAGTAAAGCATTAAAATAAGATTTTGTGACAAAGGCAAAAAACTTAGCCACAGCTTTGATCTCTTAATATTAAGAGTATTTTCTGTAAGTTTTGAGTAATTTTTTATTTTTTAACCCACTTGGAGTGCTCTGCAATCAGGTTTGGACTCCCCTGTGTATTCAGATTTGACCAGAGGGATCAAACTGTCCTAGTTGGTTATTTTGACACTTATCATCGTACTTGAAATTTCAAGTGTTGAGTTTGCGTGGATATACATACGCTCTATATTTAGTTTCTAGATTGTAACAAAGCAATATAGTTCTGTCCATACAGTCAGATAATGGAATGTCTGTAAAATTTGCAATACGGGTATTTGATTGTATTTTGAATACAAGAGTTTAAAAACTAAAATAGGAAAAAAAAAATACTTGTTTCCTAAATCTCTTGCATATTTTGAAGTGCAGTTAGTGCATGCAGGTCACCAGGGCTGTTATAAACCCTGGGTTTCAATTTTATTATTTCTGGATATTATAGAAGTTATTAAAAAGTCTTTTCCAGTTGGTCATCCTGTTCAGCTAAAGAGATGCTGCCTGGCCTGAAGTTCTGTTGTCCTTTTTATGTCGGGTTAAAAACGGTTTTTTGCCTGTATAGGTATTTTTGAATTAAGCTGTAAGGCAGAATTGCCTTAGATTCTTTAAATTCAGCTGAGGTGTTAACGATTAAATTGCCATTTGTAAACTAGGGCTGTGCGCAGAGTCCTTGTTAACAACCACCAGGAAGCGTGGCAGGCTTGGAATGGGAGATGGTAGCAAAATGTACAATATTGCTGTGTTCATTTAGGTAGCTTTGGAAGAGTAATTTGTCTCTTTGTTTTGCCCTTTTGATCTTTATTAAACAGCGAAGTTCTACACGGAGGAAGCTCAACACCTGGAGACATTTGGTTGTCAGTGTACGCAAATCACTTTCTTACAGCATGATTTTGATTAGACTGGTTGGGGACAATAAAGTATCTAAATGACACTGGTGTGTGCTGATGTTGCAGCTTTTGAAATTTCAGTGTATCCAAAAAAAAAAAAAAGTAGTTATATAAGTTCTGGAGACGTAAATCCTCTGTTTTACAGGTTGTTTTTAACCTAATAAACCACAGTACCGCACAGCCCTATTTGTAAAACAGAAACAAGTTTGTGCCTCTGATTTCCAAGGTGCTGTGATGTTTTGCCTTTGTGGGGCGAGGAGGGGGCAGGTGAGGCTGGCGTGGGGCAATTGCTTCAGAATCTCTGGGTAACTATGCAAAACCAGCTGTCAGTTTTCTGTTTCACATGGTATTGTAAAATCCCAGCTGACTCTCTTTTATTTCCTTGTTAAAGGTCTTTTGGGAACTCCTTAACAGAGGAGTAAGCAATGGAAATGTTTCTTTCTTTCTTTTTTTCCTTCTTTTTTTTTTTCCTTATGATGGAGCTGTTTACACTTTGATGCAATGAACAATCCAGCAATACTTGAGAAACACTACAGATACCATATGAGTGTTTGCAGGAGAGAGAAGTGTTGTCAATCAGGTATTGAATGGTTTCTTTACTGTCACAAATAAAAAATTTTAACAATATAGTTACTTGTGCATGTAATACTTCTCTGGGAAAAAGAAATTCTGCACTTCTTCAGTAAAAGGCACTGCCCTAATTTGTCAGGGACTTTATTCCTGCTAATGCACATCCATGTTAAATCATAAAATCATCCATCTCTGTCTAACCCTTTTCCCCCTCTCCTCTTTTTTAAGTCGTGTGCAGGACTCCTCAGTGCCTGCCCTGGCACCTGCTTGTGCAAACAGAGCTGATGAACTACTGTTGAACTCTGCTAAATAAATTGGTGGCGACTCTTGCAGATGTTCCAGCTATTTAGATCTCTTGGATGAGATCATACAATAATTTGTTCAAGTCTCAAAGCTGTGTGACTTCTTTTGAAGGGCTTACTTCAGCTACTTGAATAGCTGTTCTTAACATCACTGCCATATCCACATGAATATCTGAATAAAACACTTTATTTGGTTGGAAAATCTATTTTGGGACTTTTTATCTGACACAATAAGACTTAGGCAGAGCCTTCCTTTCTAGGAAAAGGCACATATTATTGATGCTTTATGAGCAGAAAACCTCAGGCCTGTTGGAATAAGCAGCTGGCTCAAGATAGCACACTAGTTGCAATTAAAAATATTTTTTAGTTAGTCCTGTGATCAGTTGGAATTACTAGACTGCCTTTACTTTGTACTGGTGAGTCAGGGGGTTGATTTTTAAAAAAAAATCCTTTTAGGTTTGTTTTTGGGGGGAGGTTGTTTAGGGGATTTTTTTAGTTTTACCAGTCTCCTTAGCTGCTACTTAGGATAAAGATGCCTTTCTTTTTTTCCACTCAGTAAAACAAGTGTCTCAAAATTCATAAAACAGCTCATTTATAGCAGTGAGAAAGATCCTTGTTGTTCTGTCCTGACTGATTAAAGCCGAGCACACCACAGTCTACGTACTTAAACACCTTCCCATGTTTTTCCCCCATTTCATTGTGTTTTTGACTCAGAAGGAAAGCCAACCACTCTGAAATCCCCTGCAGCATGGGATAGGGCCTCTTCCAGGTGGGCTGCACTCCAGGGGATCCTGCAGTCTCCAGCAGTTTTCCTGGCAAGCGACCCTCGCCATCCAGACTTCCCCTCAGCCCAGCTACGCTGGCAGGAGACCAGGCAAAGCTCTCCTGGACTCCTCTGGTTCCACTGGAGCTACTGGTGAATAAATGATCTGTGGGTAATATATTGGTTTGGACAGGTTGGCAGACTCAAACTTGGGAAGCTTCCAGGAGTTGTTTTGTTGGGAAGGAGCTGTGCTGAGGAGCCGGGTTCTCCGTAGTTGCCCGATACCACTTAATGAGCATTTCTGAAACCCAGGACACACACAGATGGGTTTGACTCCATAGGGCAGGGCTCTGCATAGGCAGTTACACACTTTCCCAGATTCAAAAGCAATTAAAAGGGTTAGATTTGGTCATTGCTTGGATCAGCAGCAAACTGGATTTGGGAGGCGCTGGCCGTGTCTGTGTCCCCGGGCCTTGGTGGACCCGTCGTAGCTCCCACTGCTCTTCTCTGCGCACCCGACAGCCTTTAATTTTGCAACAGCCCCTTGATTTAGGGATGTAAACACACTTGATCAGGATGTGAATTGCAGGAAAATGCTGGACAAAGAAGGGCAGCGCAGCTGGCACCCGCCAGCCTTGGCCATCGTCTCGGGCTGGACTCCAGCAAGGACAAGGCTGCTGCTGCCTGAAGGCGAACGGAGGAGTCACCGCTCAGCCAGAAACACGTCACCCCCTCACAGAACCTCTGTTCTCCCAGATAATGAGGGTTGATCGTTCTGTCCCTACAAACGCGATGTCACCACCTCAGAATTCCCAGCGTTTCAATAAATGTTGCACTCGAAGGCTCGGAGGAGTTGCTGGCTTGACAATGGCTTGTTTTCTTTTGTCCGATTTTAATGAGCTTTTGTGATGAAAACCAAATTTCTTTACAGTGTAACCTTGTGATTTTATTTTTTTTTCCACGCTTTGATTCAGTTTGACAATAAACTATCTGTGTTATTTTTTTCATCCTCTTCATGTCTGATAATGCACGTAGTGGAGGGCTGCTCCCAGGAATCCCCCTCTGTGCCCACATGCCATTCTCCATGGGGGAAATACTGGGAGGGGGAAGCAAAGACTTCAGAGAATCAGGCCAGAGAGTTCTCCTCATTCCATTCCTCTCACAACTCTTTGGACTTGCTGGGCTTTAATAAAGATGAAAGCCCTGACTGCTGAGCATCAAGGGCTCCTTCCTCTAGCAGCATATTTGGCAGGTGGGTTCAGTTCCTGTTCTTCTTGGTTAACCTGCTGAGGTTTGAATAAAGCCATCTTGCTGCTTCTAAAGCCTGTACATAAGCGGGAGCTGAGAAAGGAGCAAGATCCTGGATTCTGGGAGGGGATAAGGAAGTGGGAGAAAACTGTTGGGGACTGGTGGGGTTTCCTGTGCAACCCCCTGTCAGTTCCTGTGTGCAGAACCCCTCTTGTGGTGCTCACAGCACCCCTGAAGCTGTGGGTTGGTTCCTTGCCTGCCTGTCCTGGGTTTGTAGGGATAAAGGGGCCTGAGAGTGGATCAGGAGGCACATCCCTGCCTTCCTTCCAGGCTGCAGTGGCATCTGCCTCCCTAACTTTGGCAGTGCCTGTTGTGAGTGCTGATCCATCCGTGGTGGTGGTGAGCTGGTGACCTGACACTGTCTGTGGGCAAACATTGATCCCCTAAGGGATTGGGAGGAACTGGGGGAGCTGCCTTGTGCTTGAGTTGGATTGGTTCAAGGTGGTCCTGTGAAGCAGCTTTTCATCTGGCACATGTCCCCGAGTTAGGTCTGCATGGAAGGGGCATGGTGAAGAAGCTGGGTGTAAGTCAAGCATTTACTGGAAGACAAGCCCACAGAAATATAAAAGTCTGACGTTTTCATGTGTGTTTTTAACAGGAAAATCATTCTATAAAAATGTCTTCAGGATTTTTTCCTAATCTCTGCCTAATCTCCTGTTTACTTCGTGCTGTACCCTCAGAGGTTGAGAACCACTGTGGGGTTTTTTATGCATCTGAAACGCTCAGGCATAAAGTCTGATGTCTTGGGCCATTTTGCTCCTTCACAAGCAAATGCATTTAGAAGAAGAGAGGAAGATTTTTGTCAAGACCTGAGCCTGTTTAATCACAGAATTATAGAATCATTTAGGTTGGAAAGGACTTACAGCTGAGTCAGGCCAGGTGCTGTGTAGGAGTAGGGCTGAGACTGAGCACATACAGGTCTTGCCCTTGGCTTTGCATCACAGGGCTGTAGCTCTGTGACCCTTAATATTCCTTTTAATATTTTCTCTAAATAGTGAGCAGAGCCTTGATTTCACTGGAATCATCTGTAACACATCTTAGTAAGTCAGGTAGAGCAGGTTCAGATGAATAATCACCCACTGGCCTGATCTCTAATCTGCTGGATAGATCTTGAAGTAATAAGTGGAGGGATCAGGCAAATATTTGGAATGATGATGGCTGTGGTTGGAAAATGGTTGGACTGTTGCACCTCGGGGAGAGGGATGAGCAGGCAGGAAGGACAGGAGCTGGGGGAAATCTGGAGGGGGCTTTATGGCTCTGAACTGTGGTGGCCAAGCCGTGACATGGTCTGGCACTGGGTGCACTTGGCTTTGATGCATCCATGGTCCAAGTTTCGGGAAAATGAGGAGGGTTTTAAAGGCTCGGGCCATGCAGGGCTCTGTCACACCACGAGATGGTGCAGCTGTGCAGCGCTGGCTTTTAAAGGCACCGTAGAGGATTTTTTAAAAGGCGTTATCTCGAGTAAAAGCATCACCACAACTTCAAATATCTGAATCCCCTGCCAGGATTGCACTCCACAGGTCCACGGAAAACATCTTCCTTCAGGTAAAAATCCTTCAGAGGCAATTTCTTCATTTGCCCAATGAATGCTGAGTTTCCTTTGCAGAAGGAACCTGTGGCCCCTCACCTGAATACAGGTAAATATTTGTGATAATTTTAGTCTCTTGATTACTTTTTCTTCCACGAAAATGCAGAAACGTGATCAACACATGAAAAATAAAGAGGAAAATCGGCATTTCTCAAATCGTTGAGTTCTAAATTACATCCTTATGCCTTCCTTAGTGTGGTAGACCTTGTTTTCCTCCAAAAGCTCTGCTGCTCACCTTTTCTTCTCTTTCCAAAGCAACATCGTTTTAAACTGGGATTTGGCTGAAGTACATCAGGAGGACTGTGGACAAATGTTGAGTCTCCAGGCGGGGGAGGAAGAGAGAGAAGAAAGCAGTGTGGTGCCAAGCTGGCAGGTGTGTAACAAGGCACCTCTCCCTGTGCCAATTCCGCTTCCCTGCCGTGTGTGCTGAGCCGTGTGAGACCTGGGCCAGAGCACGGGGGTGAGGGGAGGGTCAAGGCTGGACCAGAAGGGCTGCATCCACCAGGGAATGCACCACACCTGCAGGGCTGCTCCTCCCTGTTGGTGAGGGCATCGTCTGGTTTCACGTGCCCAACACGCTCTTGTTTTCTGAAGAGAAGTGTTTTTCCAACCCGCCACCTCCCTTTGCTGCCCATCCCCTTGGCCTTCTGCTCCCTCTCACTGGAGGCACCTGCCCTGTGAGGAAAGACTGAAGGAATCAGGTCCCATTTTCCTGGGAAGAGAAGGCTCAGGAAGGACCTCATCACAGCTGCAGAGTACAGAGGCTCCCTCTTCACACGGAGTCATGCGGAAAACAACAGGGAACAGGTACAAGTAGCACCAGAAGAGGTTTTGACTTGGCATAAGACAAATTTTTTACAGTGAGAACAGTCAATCATGGAAACAACTTCCCCAGGGATGTGGTGGAGTCCCCATCACTGGAGGATTTCAAGATGCAACTGGACAGGGTGATGGATAATCTCATCCAGCTCCTTTCCCATGACAGGTTGGACCAGGTGACCTTTCCAGATCTCTTCCAACCTGGGCTGTTCTTTGATTCTACAATTCCCATATATCTTTTTCCACCTCCTGGCTTGCTGTCCCCAGGAATGGGGTAATCATCTGTCCTGGTAGAGGAGAGTCATCCAGCCTTGGACAGGCTATTTCCTTCCGCCTCGGATGTTCTCCCCTCTTTTGCCCCTTCTTTTAGAGAAATGAACAGATTTCCCTGCATGTTGATTGTTTTACTCCTGCAAGTGCAAAACATCTGCATTGGAGGTCACACTAAAGCCCTTACAGTCCTGCTCCTTGTTAGTTGTGGGGAACAAAACCACTCTTCTCACTCAGAATATTTTTACTTTGCACGTATTGCCATTTTTATTTTACAGATTTTCCATTTGATTAGCAAAGCAGTGTGACTAGAAGGGAAGATGAGTGTTCTCCAGTGACACAACATGGGGCCAAGAGATGCTGATGGGTATTTCCAGATGTATATGGGAGAGGCAAACCCCGTCTGGCTGCACCAGGGAACATAATGCACTGTGAGGTGAATGGCTTGTGTTTAACCTGAAGGTTAATTCATGCAGGGGAGGCTGCCTTGAAAGCTAAATCCCAGGCTGGGATCCCTGCCTGGGCCCAATTCCTGGCTTTTCTAGGTGACAGCTTTGCCTGTCACAGGCAGCTCCAAGCACACAGGGCCCTGGGGGTGCTGGAGCTGAGGGGATGCTGCTGCAAGTAACACCTGCATCTCTGTTAGCAAAACAAAGACATTCTCTGCTGCAAAAATCTGATCATCTGCAAATACCTATTCCCAGTGAGATGCAGAATGAAGGTGTAACTTGATTAATGTAACCCAGCCAATAGGGAGAACTTAAATTAAAAGGAGAAAAATTCCTTGACAGGCATCTCCCAACCTTTACAGTGATACACTGTGTGTCAGGGAAAAGGTCAGGCTCCAGTTAAAGACTCCAGTTAATGGCTTGATGTTAAATGTGGCTCTGATCTCTCCAAGATCCTGTTTCTCCCTGAATCCTTTAATTTTCTTGGACGCTGTTGGGGCACAGGCCCTTCTCACCTTCACTCTGATGAAAAGGAAGGAAATTATCTATACCCCGTTGTCCAAGGGGTAAAACAATTCCACAAATAATATTTGTTCTTGTATCTTCTCTAAGGGCTGCAGCCTCGCCTCATTTGATTCCACATCACTCTGGCTCTCCTGAAAAATCTCTGGGAGCTGGGGGATAAATGCTTTTTATCTGCCTGCAGTGAGTCAGCTACAGGCAGCAAAGGGAACCAGATTTTCTGGCTGCCTCAGATTTTCTAAATTTCAACTTTACAGAAAATCAAGTTCTTCTCTTAACTTCTTGGTAACCAGGTTGTCAGCTGTGACACTTTGTTGTGATGTTTTTTAAAATAATGAATTTGATGTGCTTGCTGACAGGCTGGATCTCACAGGCACTGGGTTTGTGTGCTGTCACCCATTTTTAGGGATCTCACCACCAAAATAGGTATCAGCTCCATCCTGGAGACAGTTACAAGTGTTGAAGCAGAGTGACTAATTAGTCATAATAGCGGGATCTTTTCCCTAATATCTTTTTCTGTTTTAGAGCAGATACCTCCTGAGAACCAGTGAAGCAGAAACTGGATCATTATGAACCTCTGCAAATACAGAGAGGGGCAGCTCATCCTCCAGCAAGACGAGCACACCCTGGGCTGCATCACAAGAACTGTGACCAGCAGGTCGAGGGAGGGGTTCCTCCCCCTCTGCTCTGCCCTTGTCAGACCCCACCTGCAGTGCTGGTCCCCCAGCTCTGGGACCCCAACACAAGGATGTGGAGCTGCTGGAGCGAGTCCAGAGGTGGCCATGAAGATGCTCCAAGGGCTGGAGCACCTCTGCTCTGCAGACAGGCTGGGAGAGATGGGGATGTTCAGCCTGGAGAAGAGGAGGCTCCAGGGAGACCTCATAGCCCCTTCCAGTGCCTAAAGAGGCTCCAAGAGAGCTGGAGAGGGACTTTTGACAAGGGCTTGGAGTGATAGCACAAGGGGGAATGGCTTTACAGTGACAGAAGGCAGGGTTAGATCAGATATGAGGAAGAAATTTTTCAATATGAGGGTGGTGAGGCCCTGGCACAGGTTGCCCAGAGAAGTTGTGGCTGTCCCATCTCTGGAAGTGTTCAAGGCCAGGTTGGACAGGGCTTGGAGCAACCTGGTCCAGTGGAAGGTGTCCCTGCCCATGGCAGGGGGTGGAACTGGATGATCTTTAAGGTCCCTTCCAACCCAAACCAGTCTGGGATTCTAAGAGATCCCACCTGCCATGGCCCTGCTGAGAAAACCCTGCCAGGAAAAGTGTGGAGCAGGATTTTCTGTGCTGTGACCTCCCACCTCTCCATGCTCTGGAGAGCTGGTTCCTCTGTAACAACAACAGTCAGAGAGGGGTGAAAGTGCTCTGAGTTGCTTTTTTCCATGCCCATATTTTATCAAAACAGATCATAAAGTTGTCAATTTCTGTGAAATGTCTACTCCCCTCTCCTGTTCTGTGGCAGCTCTGGAACAAATAAAAAATTAAAAAATTAAAATTAAAAAATAAAAATTTTTTTTAGTAGTAATTTCGAAGTTCAGAAGAGCTCTGTGATTATTATTTTCCTTTTTTTTTTCCTTATATGAGTACCAACTCTAGCCTTACTCCTTTTATCAACAAACAGCCTCAAGGGCTGGTCTAAAGGCTGTTATAAAAAAGCTGCACTGCTGTAGTGAAAGAAACAGATATGGGAAAACTAAGGCTGCAACAGTACCAGCGAGCTCTGTTTGGCCTCTGAACATTCAATTTTAACTTGCAGGTAACTTCTTCAAGGAGAAGAAATAGGGAGAGGTGCTAAACTCTGAATGGTCCCAATCTAAGTCTGCAAACTGTGTGAAGGCACAGTCCTGCTTTCCTAAATGTCTGTTCAGGGTTTATCCTGATGCTCTATTTAAAATTGCACAGTGCAAGGTAGGAGGGGAGAATGGCTGTGTCAGGCTAAGGGAGGAGGGAGGATGGGAAGCACAAGCTGTCAGGTACTGGAGCTGCCTTCAGATCCACAACCAAGGCAGCAGCTTCAAAGCACTTCATCAAACACTAGCTGTCTGCGTTGGAAGACATGCAAAATTGGGAAAAATAACATCAGATGCCTTTTTGCTGGGAAAAACGGTCGCAGGAGAAGCCTCCCTCGTCACAGGTCAGCCCAAGGCACTGGGTGGCAATGGCCAAAAAGTGGTATCAGAGAATCACCAAATGGTTTGAGTTGGAAGGGACCTTAAACACCATCTATTTCCAATCCCCTACTGTGGGCAGGGACACCTTCCACTAGACCAGGCTGAGGTCAGTTGTTACCTCCTTGTTGTTACCTGCTCCAGCTGCTGTTTTTTCTCCATCAGTTGCTTGTCCAGAGGTCTGTAATGTAGCTTTGCTCATCCTTCAGCTCCCCCAGCCCGATGGGAACTGTGCTTCCTTCAGGAAATCCGAGAAAAAGTTGCTTTAGTCATGCCCAAAGCCCCGTGGAAAGAACTAAACCCTCCTGTCTCAAACTCGGCTGCTTAAGCTCGGTGGGCTTGGAGGGGCTTTCCAAAGATCACTTCTTAATGCAGTTTCCCCAGGGAGAACCCCTTCCTGTGTGGTTTTGGTTACTGCCTTGAGGAAGTGGAATTATTGTGCTGGAGGAAGATAAAAGTGAGGCACTGTGTTACACACTGCTGTTGTTTTAGGGAAGCTCCATGCAAAATCACGTTGCTGTCGGTGGGGCCGTGGGTGTGGCCACACCTGGCTGATGGTCTTTTCAGCTGAACCAGGAGAGTGGTGTCAGTGATGGGTCTCTGAAGCCATGGAGGAACAATCTGCAGTTCAAACTCCGTGAGGAGCAGAGGTGGGTTTTCCCAGTGGTGATTAAAATTAGAGATGTGAGCAGGGGGATCTCCCTGTGTGACAAATCCAAGCAGATCAAATATATGAATAGAGACCAGAAAGAGAGCAGGGAGATGAAAGGAGGTGGTAACGAGGTGGGGTTGGTCTCTTCTCCCAGGTTACAAGCAATAGGACAAGAAGAAATGTCCTTAAATTGTGTCAGAGGACGCTTAGATTGGATATTAGGGAATAATTCTTCACTGAAAAGGTGGTCAGGCATTGAAACAGGCTTCCCAGGGAAATGGTGGAGTCGCCATCCCTGAAAGTGTTCAAAAAAATGTGTGGATGTGGCACCTGGGGATATGATTTAGTGGTGAACACAGCAGTGCTGGGTTAATGGTTGGACTCATTGATCTTAGAGGTCTTTTCCGACCTTGCTGGTTCTATGTATTTTGTGCAATGAGTGACAAGGTCTGGATCACTCACACTGCGCTTCAGAAGGAAAAACAACCACAAGTTTGAGAAAACAAACCATTGCCAAAAAAATCCCCATCTCATTCGAGGAATATATTTAAAAGGGGAGCTATATAAAAACTGGGGACTAAGTGCTGCTGCTCTACTGGATGCCAGAGAGACTTTGCTCGGAGCTGTGGTCAGTGCCAGTGTGTCCTAGGGCAGAAATTAGAGATGAAGTGGGCTGGGAGTGCCACAGAGGAGAGAGTATGGAAAGCACAGTGGGAGGAAAGAACACAGAGAGGCTCTTCTCTCTTCTGGTGTCCCTGCCCATGGCAAGGGGCTTGGAACTAGACAATCCTTCAGGTCCCTTCCAACCCAAACCATTCTAGGATTCTAGAAGAGGGAGAAAGTTGTTACCAGGATGAATGTCTGGTTTTCAGCAGGAAGTCTGATTTGTGTCACATTGAAAAGAGGGATTAATTTTCAACCAAAAAAAAAAAAAGAGAGATTTCAGCAATGTATTAGGACTACCATACAGCTACATCCTAGGTATAAGAGCACACGATGCAGTTGGAGTAGATGATCATTGTAGATCCTTTCCAACTGAATTCTTCTCTTCTCTTCTCTTCTCTTCTTCTCTTCCTCTTCTCTTCTCTTCTCTTCTCTTCTCTTCTCTTCTCTTCTCTTCT
>NW_020897764.1:2826263-2834527 GCF_003984885.1 Neopelma chrysocephalum
TTCTCTTCTCTTCTCTTCTCTTCTCTTCTCTTCTCTTCTCTTCTCTTTTCTCCTCTCTCTGAACTCCTTTTAGTGGAAATATTGAACAAAAAATCCAGCAGCACATGGGTCTGCAGATTCCAAATGTGGCTGAACACGAGCTGTGTGGAATACTCAGAATCCTTCACACTTCCTATGTCCCTTGGGTAAGTGGGGACACCTCCCGTGTAGGCAAACAGAGCACACTCCCTGTCACCATCACCGTGCTGCAGGCTTCTTTCCCTTGGCCACCCCTGCATCCCTGGGACCACAGGGACATCTGCAGCTGGAATTTTCTGGCACGAATGCATCTGGACTCGTCTTCAGAAGGAAATGTTGTGGAAGCTCCCAGCGGCCAGGCTGGAGGCTGATCTGCTGCTGCTCCACTTCCAGGGAGAGTGGGGTGCAAAGCACCCCAGTGAAGCAGCGTTGGAGGAGATTTTGGGAAGTGTGATCCAGCTGGGAGGGCTGGATTAGGAGAGAAGAAAGGGGATGTAAGGAAATAACTTCAGGCCTGCGTCACTGGAGATCTGAAGTGGTTTGGATTTGGCTGGAATGGCTGAGAACTGGGGTGTGGGGTTTTGTTGAATAATCTCCACTTTCTGTGTAAAGGGGAAAACTTTCCTGAGAAATCTGATTTTACAGTCATTCAGATCCTGCTTCCTGCATGTGAAGTGTGGTCCTTTACAAATGGCAGGTCCTTTGCTCCCCAAGCAGGTTATCCCAGCAGCAATCCCTGTGCTCCTCACAGTTCCCACCGAGGGAGCAAAGGCTGCAGCTGCCAGGACCAGCAGAGATGTGCAGACACGCACATTGCTCAGTGCTAACTGCTCTCCTTGGGCTTCACTCAACTGCCTGAAACTTGGAAACCAGTCCAGCCTGTTCCAATCCCCTCCCTCAACTGGTTCCTGGCCTTCAGTTCTTTAAAGATGGGCTCTTCCCTTATGGGACTGGAAAATGATTCATCCACCAGCCCAGGAATGCAACCCTGGAGGCATCATTTGCAGTCCTCTCCCAAAATGCTCTTCTGGAGCTGGATTTCTGTGTGGAAGGAATGTGGTTTGGAAAAATCCTCCCCAGTCAATCTTTGAGCAAAGAGGAGTCGAGTCCCAGTCTCACTCTGATCCCCGGTCTCATCCGGATCCTTGCCGAGGAGAGAAAACATCCTAAATCCAAAAGTGGGTGCAGCAGATCTGCCTCGAGGGCCAGGACTCGCTTCCTGCTCGGGTGTGAGTGCCCTGCCCTTTCCTCCTCCCCTCAGTCTCACCCTCCTCCTCCTCCTCCCTGTTTGCAAAGGGGGTGATGCTCCTGTCTCCAGGTGAGGCAGAACCCGCGCAGGCACGTGGGAGAGCCCACAAGTGAGTGCACATTGATGCCACCACGTGCACAGTGATGTCACTGCCACCACCGTTGCCTGTCCCCAGGCAGTTCTGGTGAGCAGTGAAACTGCCTGTTGTGTTGTGTGGATGCCTGTGGATCGAGTTGGTGTCCTCTCGCTCCGCTGGATAATGTGTTTCATCCAAATCAGCCAAGCCCTGGGCGTAAGGGAGGCAGTCCCGTGACTCCTGGTGCTTTCCCTTCGTGCCAAAAGCAGGTAAGATAACAGTGCCCTTTGCAGGACAAGCTCTTTGTGTGAGGGCTGCTGTTCAGAAAAGCCAGGAAAAATAGTAAGGAGAAACAAGAAACTGGCCAATTCCTGCACAGGGGGAGCGGCACAGGGATGCCCCAGGCACAACCTCTCACTTGTGTTAGAAGGAGTCCTGTCCCACACGGAAGTAACGTGGGTTTCTTGTTTGGTGTTCAAACAGTAACCAGAACTGCCTGGGAAAAGGCTCCTGGCTCACCTGAGCTCCTCACTGGTGCCATGGCTCTGACCCGTTAACAGCGAGTGGTGTCAGTGTTTGCAGGGACTACCTCCAAAAAGGAAGAATTTGGAGTATCAGCCTCATGGCAAGGCTTTACCTGGTAATTAAAAGGTTTCAGGCAGCACTGCTGTTCCTCAGCAGCCTTTCATGCACAGATTGGTGGTGGCTGGGGGGCACCATTCCTTGCTGGCACCCAGGGCTTGTAGCCAGATTTTTAGCTCCACATGGAGCACAGGAGGACGTGTGGCCCAGCAGGTACTACAGGGGATAAAGGAGCCAGGGATTTCAGCCCTGGCTTTGGCTTTCTGGAGTCATCACTTTTGTTAAGGCAACTCTAAAAAACAGCTGCTTGAATTCTTCAGTCGTTTAAGAGCTGTAATAATACAAAGAAAGTTGTTTCCCTCAAATTGCCCTTCATCTTGGGGATATGGTTTGGTGGCGAACGTGGCAGTGCTGGATTAACAGTTGGACTTGTTGATCTTGGAAGTCTTTTCCAGCCTTAACTATTCTATGATTCTATCTTCCATTTTTGAGAAGTGGGTTCTAGTTAATCCAGCTCTCTCCAGCCCACCCAACACATGGTCTCCTGCTTGTGACCCTTGAGCTGGCCCACAAGAAGGAGGTGGAGGGGATGTGCAGGAGTCCTTAAGCCACACAGGGAGGTGTGTACAGCACCCAGTGAAGGGCCTGGTCCCCCCTCCTCAGCTGAACCAAGCCTGTGATGAGTATCAGTGGTACTGGAGCTCCTTCCAGCAGCGTGATGTGACCAACTTCTGATGTGGGGGGGTAATGGACCAAGGAAGCACGTCAGGCACAGACAGTGCTCTGCTCCCTTTGGGGACTGTGGAAAGCAGGGAGGGGCCACATGCAGGAGGGTGACAGTTTCCCAGCCTTTAGGGTGGTTGATTTTTCTTGCTCTTTCCTGGTTGGCACAGGCAGGGCTGCATTCCTGCAGACAATAGCTCTTGCCTGGCCACCCCCAGCGAGGGCTACCTGCTGTACCCCTGGTCATACAGGCATGATCTCAGCTCTGCCTGCTCAGATCTCAGCTCTTCCCAGGCTCAGCAGTTTGCAGGATTTGTCCTCTCACCCCTACACCTCCTCAGAGTTGACATTCATGAGCTCTGTTTAGCAGAGGTGAACAAGAGGAGGTGGTGAACTCAGCTCAACAACCAAACTACCTGTCCTGGGGAAATCTTTGCTCTATTTTAGGGAAAGACTTGGGGAACAAACTTAAAAGTCCCTGAGAAAAATCCAGATCCCTTCCCAGGGCACAGTTCCCATCTGGCAAAGTACAAGGATGTCGCCTACGCTCTCCATGTCTGGGCACCACAGACTGGCAGCTGCTCTGACTCTGATAATTTCATGGGGGAGGCTGGTGTGTGCTGGCAGGGGCAGGGCTTCAGGATTTCATCCCCCCTCCCATCCCTGAGCACAGGGTGACTTTCCGTAGTCACACGTGCAGCCTGGTCACTGAAATGAGACCGGTTAAAAACAACCCCCAGTTGTGAAAAATATTGGTCTGCCTGAGTGCTAAAACTAGAAATAAACAGTGGGAGCTCCAGCCACCTTCACCAGTAAAGCCAGCATGTTCTGCAAATACCTCAGTGATCCCAACCCACAGTAAAACCATGGGACCAGTTGGCTTCACTGAGTAATAAAGGACCACAGGAGAGAAACCCAGGCCCCATCCGCAAGTGGGGATGAGCTGTGGGGGGACCTGAGTCGACTTTCTGGTTCCCACACAGACATCCCATGTAATCTTGTCCAAAAGGCATAAATAACCTCTGTTTGCCTCAGCTCCCTCCTGAGAACAGGGCGTTAATCCCTTGTCTTGCTTGTTCACGGTGTGATTCCCATGAAAGGACAGTTCCAGGGAACCTGGACCTCAGAGGGTGTCACTACCACGCCACAACTGAGTTCCTGCTCTGCCACCCCCAGGATGCCGCGGGATGACCTTTGCCAGGCTCACACACCCATTAACCAGCGCTGAGCCTCCCCTGCCTGTGGAATGGCTCCTTTCTGCCGGATTCAGATGATGCTGGAAATGGCAGAGGCTCTGCTGGATGACCCTGACCAAAGCGTGCTGGAATTTGCTGGGTTTCATAAGGTTTTCATTAGGGCTGCGAGGGAGCCCCTGAGGTTTTGTGAAACTCTTAAAACTATCTGTGCAGCGATTTGCAAAACCGTCCTCTTTGTGGGGATGTTTGTTTTCGCTGATCCTCTCTGCTTCTTTAATTCCTCTCCTCATCGTCTTCCTCTTCAAGGTGTACACGTTGTTTTATCTAGGGGAAACATCTGCTCCATAAAATGGCTTAAAAGGTTGTTAGGCATTGAAACAGGCTTCCCAGGGAAGTGGTGGAATCACCATTCCTGGAAGTGTTCAAAAACGATGAAGACACAGCCCCTGGGGACATGGTTTGGTGATGGACTTGGCAGTACTGGGTTGATGGTTGGACTCAATGAACTGAGAGGTCTTTTCCAGACTTAATGATTCCATGGCTGAGGACTGAGGACAGGGTGGCAATAGGATGCTGAGGAGGGGGTTGGTTGCCAATAACAAGTTGCCAGGCTCTTGCTTGGGTGATCTGGGTTTGTTCTTGTCTTTATTACCCAGTTCCTGCAGTGATCCTCATCGGGAAACCTCCGTGTGTATCCTGTGCTCCCTCCCTGGTATCATCCCTATAACAGCAACCAGTGATCCCTGCTATCACTTAAAACAGACAGCTAAACACCTCAGTGCAAGGCTCCCACGATGCCCTACCTGGGGTTAAGTACTGAATCAGGATTTAAGATCTCTAGAAGATTGTAATCTAATAGCAGGAATCAGAAGCTGATAGGCCAGATCCTCAGCTCAGCTGTTTGTGGTTTATGTAAAAATGAGGAAAACACTCAGGGACAGGAAAATCATTGTTTTGTTTTCCTGCACGCAGTTACTCTGTGAAGCCACCACGCTGCAGTGAAGCTCACCCCGTCAGACTCCCCATCTCTTTGCCTAAAGGATCAGCTCCAGCTGAGTCTGCCTGGCCACCAAGCGCTTCCCTAAAGCTTCTTGGTGTTCTGGAAAAGCAGGCTAATTTTCTGAAATAGTAGCAAATCCAAGCTTTTCATCCTCATCCATCCTAGTCAATAGCCCGAAGAACATCAGGTGCCCAGACTCTGGCAGCAGCATTAGGAGAAGGGTTTGGCAGTGATCTGGGGGTGATGGATCTGGGGGACTTGGGTCCTTCTGGAAGTTTCCCCGGATGAAACAACAGTCTGGATACATCCGGATCTGCACAGGGGCCCCTGTGCCACATTCCTCCTCTGGCTGGAAGGCTGCCAGGGCAGCTGTTTGCCCGAGCCACGTCACGGTCCCACCTCGGCTATCCTGTTTTCTCAGTGCACCTGCTAATTCCTGGCAGTGGCGGGCGAGATTAAACGGGGAGAGGTGCAGAGGAACCCACGCCCACAGTGCACACAGGCAGGGGCAGCCACCCCCGGGGATTGTCACCTCCTCGCTGACCTGCGCCCAGCGAGGTGCAGATTAACCTCCCGAGAGGGGACAGCAGCTCTTTTACTCCAAGACGGGAGTTTTTCACCCGCAGAAGTCTGGAATAACTCCCCTCCCTGAGGGCTGGAAGGATGTAATTCTCCCAAAGGATGTAATTTTGGAAAACACGTTGCTGTACATCCCTCTGCAAAACCCTCAGGAGCAGCCAGAGCTGGCACAGACAGACCAAGGGAGGTCTGGCGTGGTACAACTGTTTCCATCAGTATTGTTATGTCCCATCATTCTATCAGTGCAGTTACATTCACTGAGGTATTTCTCCTGGCTAGCAGAGACTTAGACTTGTGCCTCCCGCCACCAGAGATGGGTTATAGATACTTTAGGACACAGAAGAGGAGTTTGAGACTGACCAGAAGCCCTGGTATCTCCTGCTGTTGTGCTGCAAGGTGTCATCATTTCTGGACCTCCCTCCTTTTCTTTTGCAAGAGGGTGCTTTTCCCCATAAGCCTGAGGAAACATGAGCCCCATATTCCCAAAGCACAGCCCAGAACAGCTGGATAAAATGGGGTTTGCGCTAACATTGAGAAGCAATAAATTGGAGCAACAGCTACAGGTTTGATCAGCCCCAATGTTGTAACCCCAGTGCTGGACAGAGCGCTCCTGCCTTATCCTGCTGCGAGCTGTTGGCTCTGGGAAGGTACCAACAGGTGGGAAGAGCTCTCTAGAGCTCTCACCAAAGCTCTTCCTGCCCGAAATCAGTGTTTACCCTTGTGTCCTTGGCTTGCCAAGGCCACTCCTTTCTGCAGAATTGGGGCCTGTCCTGCCCCTGCCTCCACAGGATCCGCCATTCCCAGGGCTCCGTGTGCAGCGATGCCCCAGAGCTGTGCTGGAAGGGCTTGTTGGAAGGATCGAGGGTTCTCTGTGTGCTGTGAGCCATCGAGTGGCATGAGCTGACTAGAGCAGGATGCAGTGACTCCTTATGGCTCAGGATGGCTGTGCCTGTGACAGGGCACAGCCGCCCACTGCGGCACTGTGACACAGCAGCGCTCCTCACCCGAATGCCCAGGCACCTTCTCCTGTCCCAAGACATTTGCTGCTGTTAACCATTAATCAGCACTCTGTTACCTGTCAGGGGCCTGGTCAGCTGGTGCCCACAGAGCTCTGCCCTACAAAACCATTCCCACACAAGGTCCCCACCTCCACCAGACTGAGCCCGCCAGGCCAAAGAGCAAAGCTGTGTTCACTTTCCTGCATCAAACCACCCCTTTGCAGGCAGCTGGGCCAAACCCTGAGGTTGGGTTTTGCTCAGTCCCTTGTGGCTGCTGTTCATCCCTGCCTTGCTCACAGGTTAGATGCTGTGGCTGCCTGAGATGTGCTTCTCGAGGGGTCCTTTGCTTCATCAAGTTGTGAGTTTGAACAAGTGAGGTCCTCACATCATAGAATAGAATCGTTTAGGTTGGAAAAAGACCTATAAGATCAAGTCCAGCTGTCAACCCAGCACTGCCAAGGCCACCACTAAACCACGTCCCTAAATGCCCCATCTACATATCATTTAAATCCCTCCAGGGATAGTGACTCCAGCGCTTTCCTGGGCAGCCTGTTCCAATGCCTGACAACCCTTTTGGTTAAGAAACTTTTCCTAATATCCAGTCTAAACCTGCCCTGGCACAACTTGAGGCCATTTCCTCCCATTTTATCACTTGATACCTGGGAGAAGAAACCGACTCCCACCTGGCTACAACCTCCTTTTACGTAGTTGGAGAGAACAAGGAGGTCTTCCCTGAGAGATGATCTTACAGCTGACATACATGCTTTTGTATTGCTTTCTCATCCTTTTCCCCACACCCAGGAGCACAGCGGGTGAGGGAACACTAAGTTATAACCCAATCCTCCTCTCAGAATGTAGACCTGTGAGAGGCACTATGTAGATTTTCATCTGGACAAAATCATCATGATTTTGTAGGGCAGAGAAGTGCCTGAGCAAGGCTACGTGAGGGATGGGCAGTAAAATGTCACATGCTTTGGTTGTGGGTCAAGGAAAGCTCTCCTGAAAACTTCTCAGAAATTCATGCAATGCTTTGGCCATTACAGGTCAGGACATTCAACCTCATATAAGTAGCAAAGGGTATTTTCACTAGCTGCTCAAGCACCTTGTGGGGTTTTTTTGCCTCCTTCCCTTGCTTTTCCAAAGCATGAGGCCCCTGCTGTGTTATCTCATCTGCAGGGTTTGGCCCTTCCCTCTTCCTCCCGGAGCTCCATACCCAAAAGCGGGGTGGAAATACCTTTGCAACGTGTCATTTTGCAAATACATCCTTGGCAGAGCCTGTTTCCTCATGCACAATGTTCACCTTGTCCACAGGCACGTGGGATGGTCAAGGCTGAGGCAGATGTGGGCCATCACGCTGCCAAACCTTGAGTTTGCACTTCTGGACTCTTCCTCCCAGCAGCTTCTGGTTTTACCCCAGCGTGGACCTGTGACAATGTCTTCAGTGTCTTGGGCTCGCACTGGGACACTGAAAACAGCCTCATCTGACATCTGTATGCATGAAAAAAATATTAAACCATAAGGCCTTTGAGCTCTGGGAATACCAGGTCAAGGCTTAGGTCCAGGATACAAGAGCACCAAGTTGTGCACATGGGAAGAACAGCTGGACAGGAACATCTCAGATCATGTTTCAGTCGTGAAAGTCAGGCTATTCTGTTTTCCACCAGTACTGAGTTAAACTGCTTGGAAATAATGTTTTCTGCTCTATAACCTCATGGCATGACCAGAATTAGCAGGAAGCAAAAGTGCCTACAGCTCAGCACCAAATGAGCCCATGTTTTATGACAAACATCTTTTCCCTTGGCATTGACTGTTCTAAACTGCTTTATATATATATATATATATA